>NW_010132426.1:19309-24951 GCF_000699245.1 Pterocles gutturalis
CAGGAAAATAAAGAATTACCACCTTCCCTAGAGATAAGCGTAGAAGATCTCGATCAACACCCACAATATTGTGTCATTTCTACATTTCCATAGAACCTCAGTTTGACAGGTTTGAAACTACTGGCAAGAGCAGTACCTCCATAAAGCACACAGTGGTGTTTTCAATTTACGCAAATCACACGCTCCTTTACTGTAATGCCTAAAAAAATGAGCTACTGAGATGTGTGAAAAGAAGGGGGCTTAAGGATAGAAATCCTTCCTTCAGTTGAATCCAATCACGCAAGTGTTGCTACAGCTGGCATCTTCCCTTTGCAGTATTAGCTGTGGTCAGAATGAAGTGTAGTGTGCAGACAGTCAGTAATCAATTATTCAACAGAAAGCATTGCTAATATACCAGGATAAACTAGAGCATCTGCCTCTCACTTCACAGTGCACATAAAACAGGGTCCCATCGCTAACAAGCTCACACATTGGCTTTAATGGCTGCATGCATTTTTGTGGCAATTCAGCGGTTGTTTCTCATAAGATAATTAAATACATTTAAATTAGATTGTTGGGAAGAGTTTCAGTAATGGATAGAAAATAAAATTTTGTTCACATGTGTTGTGGTTTGACCCTGGGCAGCAGTAAAACACCACACAGCCACTCGCTCACCCTCCTCCCTCCTGGGGATGGAGAGAGAATTGAAGGGGTGAAGGGAAAAGAGACTCATGGGTTGAGATAAGAACAATTTAATAACTAAACTACAATAATATTGTAAATAATAATGATTAAAGTATGTTGTGTTCAGCACTTCTGAATTCCCTGCTGACTGCTGCTTCTGAGCAGTATTTCAGTTTTAACACAAAAGCACAGCTCATAATACTGGTGAACAGAAAAGTAACGAAGAACAGCGCGTACATCCAGGAGGACAGTGGAAGTTTCCACATTCACTTGTCAAGCCCATTCAGAAAGGAAACAAAGCTAAAACATTCCCTCTGTACTGGCATGCCCCAGCCCTGCTCAGAGCCGCTGAACACACGCCATTTGAAGGCACAGATTTGTGAAGCTTTCAGTGCAAACATCTTTGTACTCGCATGTCTGATGTAGGATGCTGCTCTGGTAGCTGCACGGGAAATCAGATATTTGCACATCCAAACAGCACCTTACCGACTGCTCCAGAACTCACCAACACTGCACGTCACACGTGCTTTCCTACCTGAGCAAAACAAAGTGTAAGACAGGTTTTGAAAGAAAGCTGAATCTGATTCTACCTGCTGAGAGTAAAGCATCATGAATCCAGCAGCTCTGCTGGGCTGGGTAAATGCATCACCCTCCTTTATGCACTGCACAGAAAACAAAGAAATCCATCTGGAGGAAGGCTGAGCTGAACTGGAACAAAGCCTATGACATTGACATGGCACGTTGGGATCCATCCTGCAGGTTAGGGATTTACGCAGGAAAAACACATGCTGTCCTCAAAGAGACCTCCAGCCTCACCTGAAGCCAGATGCTTTTCCAACATGACATTTCTAGGCTCTACTAAAACTTTTCATCTTTCTGTAACTTTATTGCTAATAACAGTGATAAGATTTTAAATACTAGTGACCTCAAAAGTTGTTTAAAAATCCTGTTAATGCTTCAATAAAAATTTCTCAGGCTCTCGCTAAGGTTTGCACGGCAGCCTGCCTGCCTGGGATTTACGGCTGCATTACCCACCGGGCAACAGACCTGCGGGGAACCTCTCCCGCCGAGCTCCTTCCCCACAGCAGCCTTTGCTTTGAAGTGCCCAGCCGCAGACCTGGGCTCCGTGGGTACTTGTGTAGCTGAGCCAATAAACCCCACTGCTCCAGCCTCCCTGCTGCAGAGCTGTCTCTTGTCTAGCAAACGGCAAAGTCACTTTATATACTTTTTATCAGAAAGGTCTTTATCTTTGATTAGTCTGAAGTTTCTGAAGCAAACACATGAAGGAGTCACTGCCTTGCTCACACGTTCTTTTGTTTAATTTCCAGGACCACTAAATCGACACCAGTTTTGCGATACACGCTGCAAAACCGATGCTATGATCTTGCAAGCCCAACATTTATACCCAGCACAGTGAACGACAGACACCATACTTCCCTGGGGTCAAACGCAACAAGCTTCTCATCACCTAGTGAGCATAAATATGGAGATGCTGTTGTGGCTTTCCACCTTGTGTCACCCCTATACTCCAGCTGCTGAACGCACATTTCCTGAGGTTACAGATCCTCTTAGAACCATAAGGATGTTTTACTGTCTTTTTAATACATGGAATAAAGTTGTAAAAATTGTTGGCACACACGCTGCTTATCTGAGTATCAAGCTAAACACATAACACTGGTTCAGTGCTTCCACTGCAAGACCTTCAGGGCAGGCACTGGCTCCAGATATTTTTTACACTGCTTATTACAGACATGTGCTGCTGAGAGTACTTCTCTAGCTTCAAAAATCATTTATCCATATGAAAAAACAGTTTCATCTCAGCTTTTTTTTTTTTTTTACCCACAACAAATTTAAGTGCCATTAAAAAAATCTTGATATCATTTCAGCTTGACCTGAAGCATGGCACCCCAAGCCCCAGAGAAGCGGTGCTGAGCCCTCGCACAGGGTTGCGAAGGTTACGAGAGCTGTGCTGTGAAGAAGGCAGCTCTGGGGAGTTTGCACAATAAACCTGCATCTTCCCACAGCCCGGAGAAAAGAGAGGGGCAGAGCTGGCTGAAATGAGGGGAGGAGATCTTCACAAGGCTCCTCCAGCTGACTGGAGCTGATGGCATTTGCTAGATATATTTAATTGAATTTATACCATCAAATACATCCAGCTACTTCCAGCCTCTCAAGACAGAGCACTCACATAAACATCTGAACTGGAGAAAAAAAAAGTGCTGGCAGGAAACGAGCCAAATGTGTTTGTCAGAGGCACTTGGATTGCAGGATTAAGTCCTCTACAGCCAATTCTGAATCCTTAGAAACCAGTGGGAGTTCACCTATGTCATCACCGGATCAGAATGTGGTCCCTCATCCTTACTTATTATGACCTAGAAATTCAATCCAGCTCATACACAACCAGCCAGGTATTTTCTATATGTACTGACCAGGGAAGAGCTGCAGAAGGAGCAGAGGAAGCAGCGTGGCACACTTACTCTGCTCCAGAAGACTTGAACCAAAGATCGGAAAGGGAAAAGCCAACAAAAGACCATCCATGAAAGAATGCCTGGTGGAGCAGAGGCTCAGCATAGGGAAAGTGTAGTATAGTTCAACAACAAAGAAAACATAAGCTCTGAGTTGTAAAAATCCAAAGCTGTGAAAGCCAGGAAGTATTTATGTGCACACACGTGTCACTGCAGAGAACGCAAGGCTTTCCCTCCCCGTTCCACAACCCTTTAACCTCCTCTCCTACCCAACATCTCCAGACACTGAACTTGTTTTTCAAGCTTTCTGATCATCCTCTTCCATTTTCATTTAAAAATAAAAAATTGCTGCTGCCCTTCTGGGCTCAGACCTTACCCCCACCCCTTCCCCCCAAAAAAACCCAAAACACAAACCAAACCAAAATACCCAATTGTCCCTATGGACTGGGACTGCAGAGCAAGGGCTCCTCTCAGAGCTGCTCCAGAACCCAGTGACTTTCCTGCTAAGACACCAGCTGGATGTGCAGATGTCCAGCCACCACGAGCCAGCACAGCCACGGGAAAGCAGCTGCAGGGTCCAGCAGAAGGGACCCGCCATCGCCTCGGGGCTGGCACCCCAAGGTCAGAGCCCAGCCGGGACAGCAGCAGCTTTCTCTGGGCAGTCTGAGACTGGGGGATGAACTCTCACAAGGGCTGGGTCCACACCAGCTTCATCGCCTTGTCCCCGCCATCCTCGCTGTCTGAGGACGGCACGCTGCACACACCCACGGCGTGCTCCCCCTGCCCTGGGACCCCCAGGGATACCCCAACACCGCAGCTCCTGGGGAAAAACTCAGATACCTGATGCTACTCTGGAACTGACATAAGGACCAAATGAGAATAAAAAGTTATTTTTAATTAAGCTTAATGCCACCCCAGGGTGAACGGGGCAGAGAAGTCTCCAGTTTTGCCCAACACGCATGATTTCACTCACAGCTGTCTGATATCCTTCCAGTGAAGTCACTTCAGGCTTCACATTGTAAGCAAAAGCAGAGCAAAGGCAAAGGTTATCTGCTCACAGCAGATACAAGCAGCTGGAAGCCAAGAGCATGTGAATTTATATCTCAGGGCTGCTAAACAGTGACCCTCTGGTCTTGGCTAATCCCAGTGTCAGAAAATGTTCCTCCAGAATAGGGTTTTTAATTTTTGGAAGGATCCAGAAATGAACTGAGGAATCTTTATAAAAAGGAAGGACAACCTTGGACAAGTTGGCTTTCTTTTTTGTTCTTCTCTTTCTTTCGGAATTCTTTTTTTCACTGAAAGTGTTTTCCAGAAAGGAAGGACTGCTTTAGTTCAAATGCTAGAAAGCCGATGATTTTGGCCAGGTACAGCCCTGGGTGATTCCATCTGCCCTCTGCTTTCAGCGCCGAGGGGGAGATGTACCTTCCGCAGCTGCTCTAAGGGCAGGGCCACTGGCGGAGGAAGGGGTGTCACTGGGAGGCTCCTGCACAGACCCCCCCTGTGCCACCCCCTGCACAGGGGCAAGTGGAAGCACAGAGAAAAGGGGAACAGGAAAGTGAAGCTGCTGCAGAACTGCATCCTCGCCATTTCTAATGTGTAACTAGGGCCTCTGTTAGCTGTTATGAAACAAAAAAAAAAGTGCAAAATGTTCACAAATTAACACGAAAATCTTCTGTGACCAAACTTAATATTTACTTGAAGTAAATCTGGTTTTTACAGATTTGTTTTTTTCAAGTGTTTTGAACATAAACAAGACTATAAACATACTGGAAAGGGTTTAAACTTCAGCCAGAGCTGGCTGTTCCATTTCAGGAATTAACATCGGCTCTGCGCGGACAGAGGAATAGCTCACCCAGCAAAGCAGCATCGCCTGGCCTTTGATGGAGACCAGTTCACAGCAACAGGTTTCCAGTTTCCAGCTGCAATACAAGCCCATGTTCTATCGTGTTACAGAGAGCTGAGCTTGCTTTGGAAATAATCTGCTCATGTATATTATGCAAGTACTGTCAGCCCTAAGTCAGCATTGAGAAAAAAGGCGTTTTCTCTTTGTACCAAGAAAAATGCTGGAAAGCATGAAAATGGGAGGCGAATGTTGTTGCAGAAACAAGAAAAACACTGCTCGGGTTTCTGAACAGAGCTGTTGAGCATATGGCCCAAAAACTGCTGAAAGAATTAAGGGCACATTCCTTTCAGCTTGATTCAACAATTTTCTTTATATGAAAATTACAGCGTTGAGCTTACTGTTGTGGAAAGAGCACACATTTACTAGCTTTTAATTGAGAGTCACTAGCTTCTAATAGAAAACTTGCAGCCAGCGTTCACAATCTGCTGCAGTTTTGCCCAAGACAGACATTAACATCTTTATCAGTCTATTTACAGTTGCTCCAGTCATCCCAAACCAGCTGTTGCCATGCCCTGATCCAAGGAAAAGGTTATTTGGGTAGTGGTGAGATATTTGACCTACAGATACCCCCTTACAGCCAGCCGAAAGGGCCATTTCTGACCCCTCTGCTC
>NW_010132427.1:0-4087 GCF_000699245.1 Pterocles gutturalis
ATTCTATGATTCTGTGATTCTATGATAAAGCATCAAGTATTTACACAAGGGTTTCAAGAAATAGGTTTGTGACTGTAAACAAATTATGGGGGAATCTATGTCTGCAATATAACATGCACATGGCTGAAAAAAAAAGATGTATGCTTAATGATATATATATACAAAGACAGCAACATATTCTGCCTGTTATTTAGATGTTTCTGTCCTAAAAAACCTGTATCCTCTGAAGTGTCAAGCAGAATAAAAATAATACTTCTTAAAATAAAATCCCAGACTATGAGGCATTTCCAATCCCAAAGTATGAGGAGTTTCCTTTTCAATGTAATTAATATTTTCTCTTTTACTATGGACAAAAAACTTTTCATTACCTAAGAAAACAACAAAAAAAGAAATCCCTTCATTTTTATGTGACTTTTTTACTTTCAGCTATCACTGTTCTAAGAACTGAAAGCAAATTTCAGTCCTTGGAAAGGCTATCACAGGCTTTCACAGGGCAGATTCATTGCAGTGTGAAACCTGATTCTTTTCAGTATACCAATATGCATTTTCTACAAGTGTGTACTGAATGTCTTTTCAGGCAGGGAAAGGTAAGTATGATGTTAAATAGTGTGTTGGCCAATTGGAGGACGTGAGACTTTATGACATTATCAATTCACAATTGTAAGCTTGAAATGTTTACATATTTAATGCTTGAAAGAGTACATTAGTATTTTACACAAGTCTTCTGCAAAATAAATTGTAATTCCAAAGGCTGTTCCTGAATTTGGGGTAACATTTTTCCTCTCTCCTCCTACAATAATTCAAAAAACCCAGTAATATAATGTTCTGTTTCCATAAATACTACAGGTCAACATGATGTATATTAACTGTACAACTTGTGTTTTTTTTCCTGAGGCTTCTTCTTAAATCTGTTTGTCTTCCTCCCCCATTGCCTCAAATCAGTAGGAAAAAATAATCTAATTATACATTGATATTCTGTCCACATCTAAATTCTGTAAAGGTCAGATATCCCATAAAAAAGGCCTATAAACAGTGAAGGAAATAATGAACCAAGCTAGCACTTAAAAGAATAAGTAAAGCAAAGAAAGAAAGAAGGAAAGAAAGAAAGAAACCCAAAAACATGAAGATAAAGGTAATTTTCCCAGCTTTATTGTGAAGAGCTCTCAAAATTTCCAGTGCATAAAAATTCAGATAACTCTCTTAACTTCAGTAACTTTCTTAAGATAAGCTTTGGAAAGAGTTTGTTTCCTCAAGGAGAAGCTAACTAAGTTGACAAATGTCTTAGAAGTATAGAGATCACATGAAGCACGGGTTTTAGTTGAAGCCTGACTGTAGAGGTAGCATTTCCCTGCTTCTTCTGTATGAGCACATGAAAGATACAAAATGCTTCCAGTCGTTAAAATAAGGTTTTACAAACACATAAAATTAAATAGCTGGAAAATGGTAACTCTCTATTTAAAGAAATTCCAATTGGATTTTAAGGAGTTAAAAACCAAACAAACAAACAAAAGAAAAAAACAAACAATATTCTACTTGCTTATTGTATTCTGACTGAATAGGTTCTATCCACTAGTACTCCTTCACAGTTTGGCAACTTTTGCAGTAGTCTTTTAAATCAGATTCTCTGCAGTCTCCCCTGGATGCTCATGAAAAAGCCTCCTCCTTTCCATCACCTTTGAGACTTCATCCCAGAAACAAGTTGCTTGCTCCTTACAGAAACTCTTCTCTGAAGGTCTGCAGACTGAAGGTAGCTAACTACTCTCTGGGAAGACCCCATCTCCCCACCCACTGGAAGATGCTGCCCAACCCAAAGCACCAAAGGTAGGATGTCAACGTGGCAGACAGCTTCCCTTCTTTTTAACCCACCATACACTTTTCAACTATACAATATTTATACAAGCTGAAAACCTGCAGGATCTGTCACTAGACTTGGTTTAACATTCCTTATTGATGGGGAATACTTGTAATACATCTCAATAACAGAAGTTTGAGGAGGTGTTTGGTTACACTGTGACCTCATCTCACAACAGGTCAAGTTTCATTAGAGATAAGAAAATTTGTGATAAAGTGTTTCCCTGGAGAAAGAGGAAGTCCAGACAATCCATTTACTCAGATGCAACTGATCAAAGTGAGGTAGTCCCAAGGTGTTGCTCACAGCATGTCCTAGAGAAAGACTTCTAGCCGAAGGAGGTGTAAAGGAGTGTTATTTCCTATTCTGCATGGGATGCAGTAGCTGAGCAGGAAGTAACTTTTTTGTTTTGGTTTGGTTTGGATTTTTTGCTTGAAATGCGGACGGGTAGAGTGACCTGGCCCATCACGCGGTCTTCTTGTAACTCTCCCCAGGAAAAAAAAGCAGGATTCATCCCAGGTAGGTGTGTCCAGCATATGTAGCACCTGGAAAACAATCCATTCCACTAAGAAATTCTGCATTACTGCCATCTGCATGGGGGGCTGTTTGGACACACAGGTAACCAACTCTGTTTCCCCTCTCTTCCATCCTACCTGACACATGTTCAAGCACCTTTGTCAGTCACTGCCAGCAGTAGGAGGAATAGTTCTCCCAGTGCCTATTCTGCCCAGCTAGCTCCTGGCCTCTCCTTCCCACAACAGAATTACCCTCATCTATTGAACTGACAGTGATTGGGTTGAATAATACAGGCAGGAAGCACTGTTCTGCATGCTGGCAAAACAGGTTCACAGAATCATAGAATCATTAAGGTTGGAAAAGGCCTCAAGGATCATCAAGTCCAACCGTCAACCCAACACCACCTAACTCACTAAACCATGTCCCTAAGCACCACTTCCCTGGGCAGCCTGTTCCGATGCCTGATCACTCTTTCAGTGAAGACATTTTTCCTAATATCTAGCTTAAACCTCCCCTGATACAACTTGAGGCCATTTCCTCTTGTCCTATCACTTGTTACTTTAGAGAAGAGGCTAGCACCCACCTCACTACCACCACCCTTTAGGGCGAGTGATGAGGTCTCCTCTCAGCCTCCTCTAGACTAAACAACCCCAGCTCCCTCAGCCTCTCCTTGTAAGACCTGTGCTCCAGACCCTTCACCAGCTTCTGGACCTGCTCCAGCACCTCAATGTCCTTCTTGTGGTGAGGGGCCCAAAACTGAACACAGGATTCAAGGTGCGGCCTCACCAGTGCCGAGTACAGGGGCACAATCACTTCCCTAGTCCTGCTGGCCACACTATTGCTGATGCAGGCCAGGATGCCATTGGCCTTCTTGGCCACCTGGGCACACTGCTGGCTCATGTTCAGCCTGCTGTCGACCACCACCCCTATTAATTTCATTTCATTCATCTAAAAACTCTTCCCTGTGCAGAAAATTAAACACCATCTCTCCCACCCTTCCTCCCTAGTACCTACAGTGAGTAGGCGCAGGTTGCTGCCTATGCAATGATGAATCAATTCATACATTTTCTTCTCCTTCACAGTGACAGCATGAATTAAACATAAATACAAGACAGGGACCAGCTGCCTAGTGCCAATGAGAACTGGCTGCAACTCTGCTTACAGTCAAGTGTGCTCACTGCCTTCTGTGCCTGGGTTTAGTACTGGAGGCATGTTCAGAGTACCACTAGGGTTGTTTTGAGTAGCTATGCTTGAGAACAGCCCAGTCTAATGGACCACTGCCGGATGGGAGTTGGAGATTTTCAGCCTCTTGGCAATCTACAGAACATCCAAAAAGTGTTCACCAAACAAGCAAGACTTTCAGATAGTAAAATGAGAATTCACAGTATTTTTCCTAAGCTGGTTCACTAGCCAGAGGAGACTTTCAAGTCACTTCTCATATTGATCTGTTTTCAGTGGGACATTTCAAGCAATTACTGTGTTTGAGCAGGTTGTCAAGCCCAAGAAGGAGTTGAAAACCGATTTCTTTATACAGGCTATTTCACAGCTGGAAAATTCTATGTTTTGGTGCCCATAGTTCAGCCTTTCCCCAGGTCTGGTCTTGCTTGAAAACTTTTGAGGATAAAAAACCACTTAACAGAAAGACTTGTTTCTACTCTCTTCCACTTAAGAGGACTGTCTTCAGAGTTTTTAAAGTCTGAGGTCCAGAAGGATTTCAGCAGG
>NW_010132427.1:4118-11728 GCF_000699245.1 Pterocles gutturalis
AACAATATAGCAAGCAGAGAGAAAACACCACAGTCTGTAGGCTTGTATAGTACACATGCTCATAGAAAAGAGTGGACAACTTTGAAAGGAAATGTAACAGGTTAGTCTGCTTATAGCTGATTTACCTCTTCTGCAGGTACTTCTTGGATGGCAGGAGCTCCTATCACTCTGTGCCTAGGATATAATCTCCCAGCTGCAAGATTAAACCCCCAAAGCGCCAAGAAGGCACCACCAACAGAGGTCTACTGATGCTGTGTTTCATCCAGTTCCCTGTCAGTTTTTTTCTGACTAAGCGGAATAAGTGCTTACCAGAAGTGAGACAGCAATAAGCCCATGGGGTTGCACGGTTGATCCAAATGTGCCAGGTTGCATCATTCCTTAAGCACCAGATAGCAGAAGGAGAAAAAGGCCATCAGTGTTAGCGGATCTGTTATATGATCTGTCTCAATAAGAAGATTTTTCTTTCTGCACAAGTTTGACTCAGAATATGTAAATAGCAAAGGAAGACATTTCAGATGTGGGCTTCCTGACTGATCTGTAGATCTGACATGGATAACCTCAGAAAGTTGAAGCAAATATCATCTTATAGGGTGCCTGTTGTTGTCTAAGAGTCAGTGTCACCTCTTCTCAGAGTCAGAAGAATGACTGCTTTCTCCTCCTCAAGTCACTGCAGGTTCTCTCACATTTCTAAATATCAGTATTTCAATAAGCTGTGTTTATAATAGGGACTATAATTGGGCATTTGTTTCAGCTGCTGGCAGTAAATTCCACAGATTCTTCACAGAGACACTTATCTCTGGATCAATGTGACCCTTCCAGCTTAGAACCTCAATCTCCCTCGGACCAAGAGCTCCAGTTCTATTCAGAATAGATAAGAACAAAAAGCCTAACATGAAATATATTCATTTATGGTTAAAGTATTGCCCTATACACTCTAAAAAGCATGTAAGGCTCCTCCTGTATGCCAGATCAATCCTACAGTACAGTATAAATATAAATTTTAGTTTGCTCCAGAGATCCTCAGACTTGGTTAACAGTTTGCATTGACTTAGTTGTCCCAGTCAGAAGTGTCTCAGGCATGTCATTAGCAGTAGTGGTCAGCCATATTGGCTATGACCAGTGAAGTACAAAATGCTCCTACCACACTTGAGTATTATGAGGGGGATTTTTTGGTAGTGGTGGTGATTTCAATAATAAAAGCTGCAATTAAAAACCATGGAATAAATACTTAGACTTTATTTACCTAAAGGAATCTAATTAAATCTATACTGAATAACCCAATGGTCATATCTCTATTTCTGAATTTGATGTTATAAAAATGACATGTAAAAATATTCAAACTGTTTAATAAGATATCAATAGAAAAATATGTGAAATTAAATGGCACTTGTTTGTCCTCTACTGATATCCTGTTTATCCGGTGAAATGCTAAGGGAGATGACCCTTGCCCCCATCCTACCCAGAACATCTCTGTGTTTACTCTAAGTGGACTCTCTAAACAGAAGCCTGGTATGAAGTTTCAGGTATAATGACACTTTCATTTACCAAATTGGAAATTCTTGGGAACCTTAATGTATGTACTGTACGTAATGTGTATGCTGCAATAAAGCAAACTGAACCCAACCGTGGCCTCAACTCACATAGAATATCTTTAGATGTTGCCGGAATAATGAGTCAGCTCATTTGCAGCTTAAGCAACAGAAACCAGAATTCTTCCTCCCTTCACATCTTTTGTCCATATTTACAGTGAGGACGTATAGGCTTAGAAAAGCTTACCATATTTCTGTACTCTAGCGAGTTCCCCCTAATAAAATATTTTATTTGTATTTTTTAATCACTGTGCTTATGCTTCTTTCCAACATTTGATTAGACATACTAAACAGCAGGAGAAAGCCTCTCAGTCAAGGCGAAAATGTCACAGTGAAGCTGGTCGTGTTACAAGATGCATTACACCAAGCATTCGAATTAACACGACTGAAAACCAGCTTGTCCAAAATAAGAGAAGTTTTAGTCCTTCATAACCATGGTAAATATAACTGGAAAAATCTGTAATAGCTCTGTTAACAATGATAATCAAAACAAAATGAAAACTGTTCAGAAACCACCTGCAACCACTGCAACAATGCAATTTCTTCAACTGACTGAACCCAAAAAAAAAAGATTTCCAGCTACCATGATACAGCTTTGGCTCCCTAACTCCAACAATCACGTACTTGTTTACATCAGGTCAGCTTGCAGCAGTTTGTTAGAATATCCCCAAGGCAGAGATTTAATTCTGGAAACATTCTTATGTATATATAGCTACTTTGACATCATGTACATATCAAGAGCTTGGAAAATAAAGTTCAGACATAAAAGAGACCCTCAAGTAAAATAATAAAAAATAACATTGTTTGTCAATGCAGGAGAAAATGAAAATATCTCCAAAATAGGAAATATCTTTTTCTTCTCCAGCTTATTACAATTAGTAAGGCATAACTTCAGCATTGCAAAAGTACTAGTTTTCACACTTCAACACTGTCCTCAGGAACTAACAAAGAGCAAGTCTGAGTCTGAAAAATTTGCTTTGGCAAGCTGTTAGTATTCTGTACTATCTATAAACTGTGCTTGCTTTAAGTAGCAGCATATGTTCTGATAACCATAAGCTATTGGAAATCTATATTTAAAATGAATAATTGCAGAAACAACACAAATTTTTCTATGGTTTGGGCAATTTAATTTTAAAACACATACTGACAATGATCATGGATTTCTCTGTGTACTCTTTGAAGTGTTTAAGTTCATGTTAAAACTGTTAATACCTTGAAATTTTAAAAACTTGAAGGAAAACCCCTTATAAGCCAATGTTAACCTGTCTGAAACTGGCACGACTGTAGAGGGTCAATGTAATTATTATCCTGATTTTCAGCATTCTGGAACTGTTTTTTACTCTATGCATAAAACCAGCTAAAAATACATTTTGTTCATAGACTCTGTTACTAAATATCATTGAGACATTTTTCTTACCTCCAGAAATTTCAAGAGAAAACAGTTTATGGAAAAGTTAATTTCAAAAGATATCTAAATTTCTCACTGTTTTTATCATTACAGTAGTTTTTTATTATATTCATACAAGCAATGTTATTGTATATAAAATGCAATGCGGATATTTTATGCTAGATTCACACTGTCATGCTACAGAAATACATGAGCAGACACTGCAAGTGTATTTTCAAGTCAGGTTTCCATGAAAGTACTAGTAGTGATCAAAATACGTGCTACCATCGCATACTACCAACTATATTCTACATCAAGTCATCATAACAAAAGTATGAAAGACATTTGAAATGCAGTTACAAGGCTGAAGATGAAAAACTGTTGCTTTCGAGTATGGAAAAACTGCTGGGTAGTTTCTCTGTCTCCAAAGTGTAGAAGGAATTACTACATGTGTCTTGCAGAATGTGAAGTCAGAGGACAGTTGTTATTAACAGACAAAGCAACTCGATATTCCAGAAGAAATACATGTACGATTTTTCTGCAAATCATCTAAAGGAAACAAGGTGAAATATTAGTAGTAGCTATCAATAAGAGAAGGGGTACAGAATAGTAACAAGCTTGAAATTCTGACTTGAGATGGCTACACTACATCCTTGTCTCCAGGATCACCTTGTCCCACACACAACTAGGATATGTGTAACAAAGAAATCCTACAGGACAATTTTTTTGTTGTTTTTTTTTAAAGATACATTCCAACGTGTAAATAATGTGAGGTTTCAGGACACTGTGCATTAAATTACAAGTTGGGTGAATCAGACATTTCTGTAAACGATTCTATTTCTAACGATATAGAATCAGGAAAGTGTATAGATTCTTAAACATCAACAATAGAGGAGATTTCTCTGGAATAAAATACAGTGGGCCTGTATCCTACTGTTCTATTCTGCAAGCTTCACGGTACGACGGATCAAGATTCCTCTTCCACCTGAAACTGCATTATTTGCCTACTGCATAATATGCTGTTTCTGTCTTGGAGATATTTACAGCATGAAAACATTTACCCTGCCTTTTCCTCCTAGCATATACAAGCTGAAATAATGCTTTTGGGGAGGGGGGATATTTTAAAACCCTTTCAACTATAACTCTCATTGACATACATGCAAAACATGCAGTTATACAGCTGTTGTTCAGCTCCCACAGAAATCTTTAAACCAACAGATCTACATTAAAAAAATATTAGAATTAAAAATGATCTTTTACATCATTTAATTACTGGAATAAAGTTTTCTTGATAAGAAGTATCTGATGCTGACAGCTTGCAACCTTACTTTTTCATGTTCTTGTCCCAGAGGCTACAAAATGATAGCTCTCCTGTTGAATTATCATATGCCTCACAACAGATTAAAACATCCAGAAATAGCTGAGCACTGCCTCAAATCTGGGCAAGGGTTAATCGTGCAGCTGTATAGACAGCATTACCAAGAGCAGAACAGTGCCTTTATGGGCAACTTGCTTCAATAACTATTAGCCTGAATATAGATAAAAAATATTTGTTAGCAACTATCCAGTTGTATTAATTTGAAAATATCAGTCATACAAGCTCTCTTTTCAGGCTTTTCTCTACCAAAAGTTTGACCAAAGAGGATATTATTTGGCCCACCTATGCTTTTTCATTCCTGGTAAACGTTTTGCATGTGTTCTAATTCTCCAAAATAGGAAGGTTTTTGGTGTTTGAATGACAAAGCTAATCTTGACAATCTGAATAATCAGCTAATGAAGAATTTCTGTGCTTGATAACAAGTGTGGGCAGATAACAGAAGAGCCCACTTCTGCATTTCCTTGATAGCTAGAAGTGGAAAACCAAGTGTAGTGCAAAGATATGATATGAGAGGAAGAATCTGTTAGAAATGTGACATTTCATCCACAGAAGTACTGATGGAACTTGCACACTCTAAAGATAATGTTCATGTTCCCATTCAATTGTGCATAGTGGCTTTCAGCTTTGCTTAGTGTCCTTGAAGCAAAGGTAATCGGTTTTATACTCTCCTGTGAGCATAATGTGGAATATGACTGCTCTCACCCCATAGGGAGAATGCATCACACGCTAATTGTATTGGCAAATCAGAATCAAATTGTGTTAATACATCCAAGGCTAGTAACAGGCTTCATCTGTTTAAAAAGCTCTGTCACTCTTATCTGTCCAAACACGGAGTTTTCCTTGACCTGGAATGTCATGTCAATAATTCAAATATAACAGCCAGATGATGAATTAAGTTTATATAGCATTTTAGTAATCTCATAAAAAAGAAGAATGCATATTTTTAGGACCTGTTATGACCTTTTTGATGGGGACAATTTCTGTTTCACTGTTGTATGTGGCAAGTTCTGTTTTATGACTATTCTAAGGGATTACATTCTTTCTGAAAATAATGTCGTGTGAGTAATTTTATAACTTGATTTGCTAGCTCATTTTTTTAGGGTTTTTTTGTGGGGATTTTAGAATTACTTATTTATTAGTTTGTGTGGTTTTCTTTTATTTCTGTTGTGTCTGTAACATACTGTAGTGGAGCGGGGGAAAACAGAAAATAACTTAGTGTTCTCCTTGATCTTCTAAATGTAAAAGTGGCATCTTTTACTTAATCCTTGACTTGATGAATAAATGAAAAGATCTTATTTATTTTTAAAGTATTTTTCTGGGTTCATTGTGGATGAGATAAAGAAAGATCTCACTTGCATGCTGTAAGAACACAGCAATAAAAAGGAACAGCATGAGTACAGTATTGGTATAGTTCAGAATATCAACAACCATTCTGGGTTAAAAGTGGAATACAGGTTATACATTATTGCCAGAAGTGAAAGTAGAGGAACTTCACATCAGTGTGGTGAAAGAGATTGTAGAAGTTACTTAAATGCCCATCAAAAAATCCACAACAACCTATTTCAAATTTAACATTTTATATTTGCTCTTAATGTTAGTCATAGGGTGCTGGACCTGGTTTATAACTCTCATGAACAACTTAATTCTGAAAAACGCTCAACAGAGCTCTGGGAGCATGCTGTTCAGATTCTGATCTTACCTCCCTGAGTAAGCAAGTGCACTGCTCAGTGTCAGTTAAGTTCAAGCAAACAAGCCCCATTAAAGCAAAACATAAATAAAGTGATATGTGTGTGCGCTTCTAAATTAATTTTTATTTGAGTTACTGGTACTAAGCATGTACCTGCATCTTCCCTCAAACAAAATATGAAAGCTTTTTTCCATCAGAGGAGTGATTTTTCTCTATGTAATTTCATCTAAGACATACTGAATGGTCATATATACTAAAATAAAATAGGAAGAACCTGGATCTTTTATGGCTATGATATTCTGCCTCAAATAAGCAATGACACTACAATGAATTCAACATGCTGTCATTTTGGTTTAGTAGCACTTCACATACATTCTATCAGTTCATCTAACTGCACAAGCAGTAGAGATGCAGAATTTAAATTTTGGCTTATTCCTTCCAGTCAGTGGATCTACTGTAGATTAATTCTTCCATGTCATGTGATCAAAAGTTAAATACTATGAGTTTTCTCTAACTTTGTGATCTTACATTGTCCTTATTAAAGCTGTATGAGAAACACAAGTTACTAAAGAACAATGAACGGGTTATTTCTATGATGAAGACTGTTCTTGTCGCCTTTAGCAGTGCCACTAAACCACGAGAAAATTAATAGTAAGATAGATCACTGAAGTCATCTGCTTGGACAGGGACAAATATCCTTTGATTATACTCTCTGGAGGATACTGAGAAACTTTAATCAAGTCAAGCCTCTCTCCAAGTTTGAAAAAAATGGAAATCATTTCCCTATTAAGGGTCTCTGAAGATTTCCAACCTCTTTGGTCATGTAACTCAATGCTTAAATATCTGTGACTTATTTCAGAACAAATGTACAACTGATAAAGGAATACTTGAAAGATAACTCTCTTTAATGAAAGATAGATACCTGCACCTACTGTATTAGCTGATTTAATTATAGATGATGTACAACAAAGATTATATCTCAAGAATAGTCATAGAATGTCAATTAGAAATCAAAGTTGTTTTGAACTCCTGAGGGCAGGAAAGGAATAAAACCAGCCTAACACACTTTAAAAAAAAAAAAAATTTCCCAATAGTCCTCAAAGTTTACTCCTCAAAGAAGATGTATACCCTTGACAAAACTTGCTGTACAAAAATGTAAGTGACCTCAGGTGTCAAAATTTAGTGTGGGGAGGGAAGGATTTGTCAGGAATGGCCCAAATCAGATAGGAAGTCAGGGGATTTTTGAATGCTCAGATACCTGAACTATCTCTGAATAAAAGGACAGCATGATCTTTCAAGTATGACCTAGACTAACTTCTTAGGACTAATCTGGTATCTCAGTAAATGTCTGCAATGTGCTATACAGCCATCTTCTTAGTTGAAAATCAAAGGTGACAAAGCCCTTGCATGTGGATTCTATTTCCAGACCATTTCACAGAATCACAGACTGTTAGAGATTGGAAGGGACCTCGAAAGATCATCTAGTCCAATCCCCCTGCCGGAGCAGGAACACCTAGGTCAGACCACACAGGAACGCATTCAGGCGGGCTTTGGATGTCTCCAGAGAAG
>NW_010132428.1:0-16484 GCF_000699245.1 Pterocles gutturalis
TTTCCTTTTTTAAAAATGGGGGTTATATTATCTAAATAGGTAATGGATTTAGAGCCATTCAAAGAATGAACATGTGAATAGGTAATGTATTTCATGTTCATTGCAAAAACATGCTTATGATGTTTTTCTGATGGAGTTTCAATACCTTTATTTAAGCCTTTCTGGAACAATTTGAGCTTCTTATTATTTTCATTTACTGAAAAGCTGGCATTCATCCAGAAAACCTTTGAAAAATTACAGCATTTCAACCAGTCTGTAAATTATTTAATTAATGTTGTGTGTTTGGAATAGAAAATTCGTCCAGCTTGAACCCTGAAAAAGAAAACAATTGAAAACTTACACATGTAATTTTTTTCAAGTCCTTAAAATCCATTTATGAGCCTTGTTACAAAATTATCATATCTGTCATTTCTAAGAGAATATTTTATGTTACAAACATCAATGTGTTTAAACAGAAGGTATAGTTTAACACTGTTATCTGCTGGGACTGCCAGGAAGGGCATAAATCATGGTTATCTGAAGGCCTGATGCTGTTCCATTTGTGTAACTTTGAGTCAGGAGAAATACCACTGTAATCAATGGACTGTACAATTGTACAGATAGCAGGACAAGGGTGCCCCAAACACATTGTGTTTTGCACATTTTATCTTTCTTTGCCCATTTTCCTGGCTTAACCTCCTTTTCTTTATTCCTTAAAATGAAAGACTGCAAAGAGCTAGAACTGGAAACAGCCTTATCACAGAGAACCGCCCTCAAATCAATGTGTCTTTTATTAGGCATTGTCTTGAAAATCCCCGCCAGGACTTGAACTGAGGACAAGAAAAGTTGGTGCATTATTGCATTAATTAATAATCACTATTGTGATTTGAAGTTTAAAATGCATTATTTAATTTTGATTAAAAATGGATTTGCAGCATATGCAATTTCAAAAAATAGGATTAAATTTACTCTCTTTCCATTTATGGCTCAAGCACTTTGTTGGAAGCATCATTATTCATCACAATGTCATCTCATGATTATTATTTTGCCTGCTGGGTAGAGGCATTTTAGTTAAAAGTGAAAGTACCAATTGTGCTAACTATAATTATATTCTTGCAGTATGTTGAATAAAATAGATGTGGTCTAGGACTCAAGTGAAAAGCACAAATTCTGTGAGGTGCTGAGAACATCCTGACAGATGCTTTGCAACCTCAGTTCCCATCCAGGGTGATGGAAAGCTAATGTGCCTCATCTTTTTCAGGGTCAGACCACTGATGATTAAACAATTCCTGCAAATATGATCTCATTCTTATTTGTCTGGGACATTATGAAACACAACATGAAGGAACTTCAGATGTGGTAGCAGAATACAAAGCACTAACACACCCAGCGTGGTGCTTGAAATGTGTGCCTTTAAAATCCTATATTTCCCAGACAAACACTTATAAACATTGAAGTAAAACAAAACACATTTCCTTTTTATGAAAAAAAATGTCTTAAAAACCACAGAATTAACAACACCAGGGAAGGACAATCCCCTGAAGGGCCTAAATCTTGTTTCCAAAACTTGGGCTGAGTTAACTTTGTTCAAGCTGAAATTTTTGATGATAGAGCATGGAAAACACCTTTTTTTTTTTAAAAAAAAGACACATAATGGTCAAATATACCCTGAATAGATTCTGAAGTGATACCTCATGATTCGAACTCTCTGACCAATTACAGAGGATATTCCAATGGTCAGGGTGGGAAATGGGTCTCAGACATCCTGGATTTGGTTTCTGGCTTGGCTGCAGGTTTTCATGCACACACAGGAGCAAATCTGTCCTGTATTGTAGTCTCATGGCTAAAGAAAATAAATCATATTCTGCTTTCTTCAAGTCAGAAGCAATACAGGTGGGAGAACTTACCTGTCATTCCTGTCCCCACCCAAAAGCAAAGACAGAGCTAAATATATACTGGGGTGATAAAAGCTGGTAGTACTAAACTATTCACACAGTAAAGCAAAAAACACAGTGGAAAAATTCACTGTGGTCGCTGTTTTTGAAGCTAGACAGAAAATGATGAAATTATTTAACAGATTTTTATTCAATAGGCATCTCTCTCATGTTTCTCCTGCCCAGGCTGTGCCCAGTCATCCAGTCAGGAAACTATCACGTGAGTGAGCATCCCTGGAAATGAGCATTATATAGATAAAAAACATAGTTCATGGGGTGAAAGCATAAGAAACATAAGACAGGCCCAGACGAATGTCTCCTTGACAGTGTTTTACCTCTGGCAGCAGGTTCAATTTAGGGCTCATCCTATACCCTTCTTCTGAGTGTCAGCTCTTCAGATATTGCCCCCTTTCCATCTTCCAACATTTAACAACTGAAGTACTTTCTAAGCCAGAGGCAGCATGTAAACCACCACTTATTAATATGCAACAAAGCATCTGATCTTCATGAATTTGCCTAATCCAGTAATTTCAGGGAAAAAAAATTTCATCTATTTGTCCTTCACAGCATCCATCCCACGGCAAGGAGACCAAAAAAAAAAAAAAAAAAAAACAAAACCCAGAAACCAACACTTCTTTTTTCTGTAATTTCCTGTTGTTTAATAAGATGGCCCTTAGTTTCTGTACTGTTGCAAAAGTTTCATATCTTCATAATTTTAGATATTTTCACCACGCTACCTTTTCAGTCATTACTTTTGCAAATGGAAGGGCATTATCTTTTTAGACTCCTTTATAGAAAACTCCTCTGATTATTCTTGTTTTCATTATCTATACCTTTGATGTTATCCTGACACTGGTGCTGATTTGATCAATCACAATGACAGTTGATTGACTGACAGTTTCATATCTGAATTCTTCCAAATCTCCTGTGTGAATACTATCTATTGGGTACTGATCTGTTGTGGTACTGGTTTTCTCTAAAATCTCTGCCACTCTAATCTGGGAGTTTGCACAGACTCATTCTGTGTGAAGAATGACCCCAGTGTGAAAGACTCCCACCTCATTTACAGTGGGAACCAGTGCAAATAATTCATTTAGCTGTTCCATAATGTCTTTATCTTCCTTTGCTGCTTCTTCTCATCCTGCCAACTGTCCAACTGTGCTGCTTCTGATGTATATACAAAAGGCTTTACTGTTAGCTCTCATTACTTCTGCAAGTTGCTTCCACTAATATTTTTGGCTTGCTTTGCTGTGGTTTAACATTTATTTTGCTGGGGATTATAGTCTTCCTCTGTTTTCTTTCTTTGGACACAGCTTCCATATTTTAAAATATGGTTTTTCATTTTGAATGGTGTCCATTACACTGCTCTTTAACTATGCCAGCTACTTCTGTCCGTGGCTCATTCAGAGTCCATTTTTTCAGTGCTATTGATGACTGGCATGTATTATTTTAAAAGTATGCATGCTATTTGCAAATATTTTTCTATTTTAACTGTTATTTCCAATTCTCCCTTAAAGAGCTTCTTCATTTTTACATAATTCCCCAACTGACTATTTTTCAGAAGTATTTTGGTGGAGACTTTTGTGTTACTAAGGAGCTCAGAAGTCTCTGAACGGCTTTTTGAATGTCCGCTAAGCATAGAAATCAGACAACAAAACAAAATAATTAAAGGGCCTAAGGAAAGCTGTCATGAGAAATCTTCTTCATCTGATTCACATACTAACTCAGAGGTTAATGTCCCAGAAGTGTTTGTTTCATAAATTTGCACAGATCTACATTAATGTCATCCATAGCCTCATTGGAGTGAGGGGGGCAAAGGTAGAACCTATCATTATATATTCACATACCAGAGAGATGGGCATGCTGCAAGAACTTGAAGAGAGTATTTTTGGTTGTTCCTGAAAGTACATTAAGGTAGCTTTCTATTATATTAAATCCTAGTAAACAATTTGTGATCAAGGTACCGTACTGAATTCTTTGTCCTCTACAAAAGGATATAAAATTATCTTTGCAAAAAACTCGAAGCATCATTAGATTCTGATGCCTAGCTAAATGGAAACATCAGTTTGGTTGCGTATATTTCACCTTTCGTGCAAGACGCAGTGTGATAAACCTTCAGCAAATCTGTGTGTAAAGAGTATGACTTAAGCCACAACAGGTTCTAACTGCAGTTTCAGCCTTTGTGCAGAGCCTTAGGAAAACCTCATAGAATTTTTGTGCTGTTTCTCTTAGAAAGTTATACTTTAATCTTCTTAAGGTAATAAATGGAAACACAACACAATGTAAATCTAAGGGGCACATATTATTGCTGCAGCTACTAAAAAGAAGAATGCAATACAAAGAATGTCATGTTTGCAGAAAACTTGGGACTTGACTGCTATGTTGTTAATTATCCCTTGATCATTTTGCAGGACTATGACTATGCTTGTGCCATGCCAAATTTATTTGCTTTAATATCTCTAAATGTAAGTAAGTATTTATGAAGCTACTTCCCTGTACTTCTATCTGCTTTAAATAAAGTGAATATTTATTTATTTATAGAGGTCACGTTACATGTCTTTCACAAACAGGAGAATTTATGTAGATAACATACCACATACATACTATATGCATATGTATATGCAAATACATGTTTAAGGTTGCTTATGCATATATGTTCTATGTGCATAGTGGCACAAAATAGATGCTTTTTTTTCCTAAGTGAGTAGTATAACAGTATTGCTGCCAATGGGAAAGAAGAGACGAACTAGTTCTTCATTTTCCATTTTGAGATCTGAATCCTGTAGGAAAGCCAGTAATTTTTTGAAAATGGAAGAAATAAGATGGAAAGACTGGAAAAACAGATGTCATTGTAAATGACAAATAGGAATGAATTCCTGTTCAAGAAAAATGTCTGTTCAGAAATTTTCCAATCTCTTGTGATTTTTTTTTTTTTTTGTATGAAAGCTTGAGTATAAGAATAACTATGAAGTAACTCTCACAACTCAAATAATATATTATGGACCTAATCAGTTTATTTTAAATTAAATTTAAATTTGAGTCTTTTTTTTTTAATTAAAACATTGCTTAGGAGAGGAAAAGACATGCATAAAGGAGACTTTTTATCAGAGAGTTTGTACTAAGCCTAGTTCTGAACTCCATGAAGCAAAGTGCATAGCCCACAGCAGTTGACCTAGAAATTATTTTTTTCTCTGAAATGATCTGGGGAAAGCAGATTCTATCCTTCCATATTTGTCAGAGATACTAGGGTTTGCAGTGATCAAAAATTGCTTTAAACCATTCAGTAGATTTCTAGTTTTGTTTTTCACAATAAGATTGAACCAACTTTTTGTTACTACAGAATGAGTCAAAAGCAACGAGACAGCAAAAACAGAAAGACTTTCATGTTTAGCCAGAGCCACGCTTCGTCATTTTATCATACAAACTGTGTCAGCTGGCGGCAGCATGAGTAATCTCAGCCTCAGACAATATCATTCTGCAGATAAATCATTGAATACAGACAGAAACAAGCTAAGTCTATTTTAGACAGCCTAATGATCAGTAGTTTTTTCTAATAGCTTGTCAGACTTCAACCTGTCAAACCTGAAGATTTAGGGACACTGATTCACTGGAGATTTCCTGATTGAAAAAAGCAATCTACGAATCACAATAGGAGACTCCTAGGAAAACGGGAGAAAATGGATGCCTTTATGAGGCACAGGTTATTGTCATGCCTCAACTAAATCCTAATTACTCTGATTAACAATGCAAGCCTGTCACTACTCATGCATAACAGTGAAAAAGTTTGCAGTAATGACTACGAAATTCTGCCAGGACTGCTCAGGCCTCCACACGTGCCTTACTGGGGCTTTGTCTGCCCTGCGTGCCATTCACCCAGCTGCTGTTTCCAAAATAACGCTGTCAGGGTGAGCCCCATTTGCAATTCAGACCAGACTTGAACATACTCAGTGGGATCAACTGACTCACAAGATGGGCTGCAGGATTATAAACATATTGAGAAGTTGCTGGCTCTGAATATCAGATTTCTTGCTTCTTCATATTATCTTTTCTCCTAAAATCAAAGGTCTATCGTAGGTTGCTATTCAAATTTAATATAATCTTTCTGTATATTTATGTATTTTTTAGTATCCTATCTGTCTCAGAGCTTTGTCGTTGCTTAGCTGTTAAATATCTCTGAGGTATAATGGACATAATACTTCAGGCAGGTGTCTGCAACTGCATATACACATCTACTTAGAAGGAAATGTCCAACAGTTTAGCGAGAGGTATAGCATTGCTTTCACTTGAGGAAAAGAAGAAAAATCTTTTAAAATAGAGGAAAGACTATTTCTAGGGAAAAAATTATATTTTGGGATGCATGCTCTAGGGCAGTAGATTGCAGTCATCTATACTGCTTTGCTAATGTCTCAGAACACTTGCCCTCTCATCTTCTGTTAACTCTGTGATCTAATCCTGCCAGCCATCATTAAAACTAACTGCAAAATTCTCTAACGAAGTCCTGGTATCTCTGGAATTACCAGCAAAGTTCCCGTTAGCATCCATGGCCAGGTCCAGTGCTGGGGACACAGAGGCCTGGTGTTCAGGGCAGGACATGGCAGAGACAAGGGAGAAAAGGTTGCATCCTGACACAAAATTCAGCGATGGCCAGGGTGTGAAAGGGGACCCAGGAACTCGGTTTAGACAGGCACAGTAAGAATGAATGTCACCGTTGCTGGTTTAAGGTGGAAATGTATTTCTCCATCTCTGATTGGTGAGCCCTGGCTTCTGCTGACTGCTGGTGCTTAGCACCTCGCAGGATTAGCCCACGCTGGCTCCATGCCGATATAAAGCGCTTCTTGCCCCTCACCTCCACACCAGTACACATTAGACAGGAAGCATTGGAGTGTTCAGCAATGGAGCTTGTAAAATTAAATCCTCAGTTATGCTCCAGTTTAAAAAAAAAAAAAATCATAATTAAAGCTCTTTAATTTTTTTTCTCCCCTATTTTGAAGGACTTATCTGGGAACTGCTGAGTGCTTTTTTGCCACATCCTCCTGCTGAGGGCACACAACTCTGAAAGAGGGTTTTGTCCTAGAAGAGCAGAAAATACTGCCACTTCTTCTGTAGATATGTGTGTGACCTTTCCTTCTGCCTCTTAGAGCATTTCTTGGGCCTCTTGGATTTGTATTTTATTAGGTGACCAACTTAAAAAGGAAGGGATGTTTGATTTGCCTTGTTTAAAACAAAATTTAAAATTAAAACACAAGAAAACAAAACATGGTAATGATCTGCTTTGAAAATACAGAGCTGTTTGCCTGTCAGAAGCAGCATGCTGGCTTCATTAAACTTTCTCTGCAAAATCCCTGGGCAGCCTGGCCAGCTGGCAGTCCTCTGCCCCCTTCCTGGCACGCTCGAAGCCCACGGCGCTGGGTGCCCGGGCGCCACGCGGGGCTGCCTGGCTGGCCAGCAGCTAAAGGGACCGACTGGCAGGAAGGGGCAGGAAGGCAGGCACTGACACAGGCTTTACCATTTTTGCCAGGTATTTGGAAATGTTGATGTTTCATTCCAGCGCAGAACAAAATGAAATGTTGACAACCTGGAATTTCCCACAAAACAGACGTTTCCTTTTCCGGCCAGCTCGAACCTACACACACGCACACACAATCACACACATTTGCAGAATTATTAACTGCGATGTAATGACAGCAGACTATATGCCCACTTCCACCGTGTGGTATGGAGGGAATCCAGCCCTCAAAAATCCTCTGTTAGAGCAGCCACCAGAGAGCCACGGAGCCTGGAAAGCAGTTAGGTGGCACAACTCCTTCTTCATGCAGCAACCCAGAGTTGTGTGCATCTGCTGCAGAGCAAGAAAAGCGCTGCCATGTCTGAGGAGCCTACAGAGATCAACTCGGCACAGCGCAGTCTGTTACTTACACAACAAAGTACAAGAAAGGCATCAGTGTTTGGATCAGCAAACATCAGATCAGATCTTTCTCCATCCCCTGTGAGTCTTTTTTCTTTTTTTCTTTTTTTTTTTTTCTTTTTTTTTTCAGGAGCAGTTGCAAAGTGCCAAAAGCTATCGGAAAGTCTGCATTACATCAGGCAAGCTAAGTGTACTGACCCTCTGAGGTAGTCCGCAGGGAAGAACAACAGGAGGGAGATTGCAGAGGAAGATAGGACTACTTAAGTAGCAATTCATTGTGAACCACTTTTCTAAGCTGTTGATAGAAGCATTAAGTGTGAGAGAGGAAAGGGACTTATCTTCTTGCCCAAGCAGAACCCTAATGACTCCATAATGACTGCTAAATAATGTTGGCAATAATCTCCATTTAATTACACAGCTCTAGTATGCCCTAAAAAGGAAAGAAAACACAAAAGGCGTCTGCAGTCCTAACATACCCAGTATCCCTTAGCCTAGTTCTGTAAAATGTTTGTGGATATGTAGCATGAGTTATTGCCTGGCAGATAATTCACTTTCCATCCTCATCTCATCTGAAACATTTACTCATGTGAAATAAATTCAGCTCTTGACGCAGCCATCAATAAATGCCATGTCTGTTGTAGCTTGTGAGCATCCAGGTAGGCTCTCCTCAAGGCAGAAATATATGTGGTTTCACAAATCTACTTTGGAAGGCTCTTCAGAAGCATTTTATCTTTTACCAGAGGGGACAACAAAAGCAGGGTGTTTAATGAACACAGCACCACTTCATGTGAAAATCTGAGGAATATTTTTCAGACAGATGCCTATTGTAAGAGCTGTAGACTTACACAATGGGCTTTTTAAAAGCCTGAAAATATGAATTCCTTCTTTATCATTATTAATTTTTTTACAGATTAAAATAGGCTGGTCTTTGAAATAACAGCTTAGTAGTACACTATGTGTGCAACAGGCTATGGAGAGTATTCTTTTTAAGCACAAAAATCTATTTTTGGCTTAGTATACCAAGGCTTTCCTAATGCTCATTTCACTAAAATACTTCTTCAGGCACAGCCCAGATTCTGGCCAATACAAACACTGGTTTCATTTGGAATAGTCAGCAAGTTAATTGATAAAAAACATGGCATAATAGGTGAAGGGTCTGTCATTTGATTTCCACCACCAGCTCGGGAGACTTATTGTTATTATAAATAATACAAATTAGGGAAACACAAAGAACCAGATTTCCACTTACTGCGTAGAGAGAGAGACAAATTCTGGATTTTGGGATTAAATTATAACATCTAAACCAGCAAAGCAGGAACAAAGAGCACCTCCAGAACTGTATTTTGATGAAAACATTTTGATTTCAACCAGCAGCTAATGCAGGTTTAATTTTAGCCATGTGTGTTAAATATTCTGCCTTTAAAACTCCAGCTGATTAACTTTGTTGGTTGTTCTTTGTGGTAAATTTGCAGTCCATCACCTGTCCTACCCCTCATTTACACATATAGAGCAGAAGTAGAAGTGTAGGTGTGAAAATTCACAAACCAGAGTATTACCTAAAATTAAATGGGAATTATATTATTAAGGGAAGGAGGGGTTATGCTAAGTAGCAGTGAAAAAGTGCCCTGTGTTAGCATGTTATAAACCCGATGGCATGCATCGATTCCAAAATGGGAGAGAGATGCAGGAGGCCGGTGCAGAGAGCAGACCTGTCTGTGGGAGCTACCCTTCCTGTGCTTCCAGGGCCATGGCTAGTCGCCACCCCTCTTGGAAGGGTACAACAACAGCGCCAGACACTGCACCTGATTATAATACAGAATTAATAGCTTTACAGAAGCACTATTAGAAGAGGCATAGTCACACCCACTCATTGCAAATATCACAGGAATCTGACAGCAAGCTCATGCAGCATGGAGCCAGGCTCCCTGGTTCTCCAAGCAAGGTCGCCTGGAAAAGGGCAGGCAGGGAGGGGGCAGGAGTTAGGCTCCTTCCCAGCACCCAGCGCCTTCTTTTCTTTTCCTGTGCAATAGAGACGGAGAAGAAAAACAAAAGTGGGCAGAATGAGATGCCAGGAGAGGAAGCCGAGTTCGGTGCAGAATACAAGTCCCAAAAGGCGATGGGAAATGAGGAAAGGCTCTGTATTCCTCCAGTGGAAAATATGAGAGCATGTACACAGTCTGAAATGCCCTTATTAGACAAGCAGCAGCCATTTCTCTTTTCCTAACCTAATTTTTTTTCCATTAAAAAATAAAATAAAATTGGCCACTTGATCTGATTCAGCTCCTGAACTGGCTTTTCTAGAGGTAACGCTTCCTGTCTGAGGTACTATTTCTGGCTGGCTGGATTTTCTGGCTGAGATTTTCAAAGTCACCTAGGGAAACTGTGTGTTCACACATGTACCATGAATTTAAGCAGAAACTGTCATCTGAACCCCATGAGCAGATGTGAAATATTTTTTCCCTTCTCTTTTCACATACTCTTTATTTGCTGCATCTTTTATCAGTCTCTTTGTTGTTTTGTTCTTTCTTCTCATAGTTTCTCTTTCCACTGACTCCTCACCTTTCACTCCCTACTTTCTCTCTCTCTCCTTTTCTCCTATAGCTACCAGCTTCTTCTGTGTCTGACTTTGCTTCATCTCCAAATGCTCTCTCTTCCTCCATTATGACTCCTTTGAATAATCAGTCTGCCCTGGCTGGCCAGTTGCCCCATATATAAAAGCTGAACTAGCTCTCCTGACCTACAAAATGGGAATTAATTGCAACGGTCGCTTCCCAGCAGTGAGGCTGCATAGATCGTTCAAGCTCCCCTCAGGTACATCAACGTAATTGCAGAAACACAATCTGCAACACTCTGTGGGATAGTGACCAGGGAGAGAGACAGACTGGGTGAAGAGGAATTGACATACATCTGCTTTTCTTGTTTAGAAATCACTATCTATATAAAGTTCAAATGGCTTTGAACATTGACCCATGCAGCAGGTTGTCCCACAATGTCCCAGATTTTCCACTGGCATCTCTAGTGTGCTGCAAAGGCAAACTCATGCCTTTACTTTACAGGTTCAAATATCTGCCTGACCATGAATTCCCAGGAGTGCTCTGTATGCATCCTTATGTATGCAAATGTTGGCATTTCTACCCACTGTGTACCACCAATTTAGAGCTTCCTGTCCTGTATCCAGATTGTTTATGTGTTAAAACGAGAGGGTACAACAAGCACCTGTGCCAACTGGGCTTCAACTATGCTCAGGAAGGCAGCTGTCTTTAGTAGTGTTCCTAGTCTGGAACACAAGAATACTAAAAATAATTAAAATAGGTAGCTGAATGCACTTTTGCTTCATTATTCAGAGGAAAACCATACACTGATATTGAGCCATGCAGCATGTGACTATGCATTTGGCTCCACAGGCACAAAACCCCATCACTAAATCAAAAAAATGTCTAAAAAATCATAATTGGTTTTTTTATTAAAAAAGAGCCAGTTAATGTCGTCTTACTGTATATCCAAGAGATTCAATATTCTAATTCTACATTTTAGCCTGACACCCAAACCACTGCATAACTTCTTACTTTAAAATATTTAGGTCCTTTGAGGTAGGGCTTCTTTTTGCAGTATGTAGTTACAAAAAGCTGTTAAAGTCTGCCAATTCTACAGTACAAAATTTATAGCAACGGGTCAAAAGACAGTTCCTACAGGAATTCAGCAGCCTCCGTAGTAAATCAGCAGTTATGTCTTTAACAAATATCTCCCAAGTCCAGCAGTAACTGCTTCTTAGTGCTGAAAGATAAAACAGTGGATTCATATGAGACGTAGTTTAGTGAAAGTCACACAGCAACAAGGAACTGGTAAATAACTTCTGAGGAAGTTACAGTTAACCCAGTCCTCATGAACACTGAACTTAATGGCTCTGGAAAACAAGATGGAAGGCTACCTGAGCATCTGAATTCAGGTCTGCTGCTTGGGTATAAAATGTGCATCACCTTGGAGGATAATAAGGCAATCGCTCTAACCCAAATGAGAGATACAAAACATTTTCAGGTAGACAAAACCCTCTCCAGACCTTCCTATTTTGGTGGTATCACGAACATCTGCGTTCCGCCTCTTACATGATAATTCTGTTAAAACATGGGCCCTACAAGGAAAGAACGGGTTCCTCCAGACTCCATTTTTGAGCTCCAGGGGCCGCTCCTGCAGCTGCAACCAATATGAGCCACCTCTGCTTATAGGACCACTGGTCACACAAAGCTCTTTTTTGCCTTTCACGGTCGGATCTTCTCTACTGATCAGCTGCACTCAAGCCAGCTGTAAGCAGGTCCATGAAGAGATGCTGCGGACTAAAGAGGAACAGGAGGGCCACTGGCTGGCTTGGGAGGACGAGGGTGAGGTTCCTGTGTTATTTTTTTTCACCCAGCAGAAGCAGTGCTCCCCTGGGAGGTGTCATAACAGCCCAGCATTTCAACACCATGAGAGGGCAGGCAGCATCAGAAGCCTGCTTGTAGCCTGTCAGTGCCTCATCATTTTAACCTCAGAGAGGGTGAAGGCTGATTAAGTCACACATTTCCATGGGTCATCAGGGCTCTGGTACTCTCAGTCCTTTGGCAGGGTAAGGTTTTGAATGACCAGAGTACTTTGTTGCTGCAGTGGTTCACAAGTTTCTACCACTAAAATAGTAAAGCGGAAGATGCTGGTGGCTGCGGCAGAAGGAAAATGAATAGGTTTTATCATTCTTCTGGCTGAGATTTAAGGGCCCATCTCATCAAGACTAAATTGGTGGTTTAGAATCAAGTGAAAACTAGGTGTGAGGAGCAGCTTAATTTGACAGCATGAAAATTTGTCCCCTGCTGGAAAAAAAACTCTACTTTTTCTACTAAAAAAAATTCTGTCTAGTTAAAAGCCTGGATTAATTCCTGTCCAAGCCATCAGAAAAGTCACTTCAGTTAAAAAGCTAGATTAACTCCCATCCAAGCCATCAGATCATCATCCAGGTACTGGAACCATGCTAGGAAAAATATTATTTCATATTATTTTCTTCCCAACTCAGTATCTGGCCTCTTTCCACCAGGAGAGGGAAGGCCTCCTTCTGAGAGGAATGGCACCAAGCCTTCAGTGACTTTTTTGCATTTTTTTGAAGGTTGCTTATTATGATTCCTTCTTTGGCAAGATTTCATGTGTATTATCTCAGGAGCAAATGCCCATCCAGACTGTTTCATTAAGGATTTTCAGAAAATGGCCTGGGATTCCTGGTAATAGTCTGCTGTACCTATTAACAAGGGAGATGTGCCTTTACAATAGGAAACAGAGCACATGACTATTTCTGAAACTATTTCATTAACTATGCCCTTATAGCAGAGCCAAAATTACTTACATACAAGCACTGGATTCTGGATAAAAGTGACTGTATTCAGGGCTAGGCATTTACACAGGGAAGTTCTTCCAGAATAATAAATTATACCAGAAGAGATATAGAGGAATCGTTATTTCTGGAGCAGCAACTTTTAAAAGTTCCCTCTGTGGATTCACACTTAATACACACGATACAGAAGGAAGCTATTTTGTGGTCTGGAGAAGGAGAAGTTTTAAAAAACAATAAAGTGCAGGACTAATGAACCACTGAGATCTGCAGTGTCTCTTGTCTCTTTATATCTACCATATATTACTAAATACAATAAAATAAAACTTCATGCACAGGGACCAATGAATAAAGACATAAAATGCATCATTATGGCATACTCTAAGGCCATTTTAAATTTCTTTTTCTTGATGTAAAATAATATAGGCTACCTAGGACTATAACTAGACTGTATGGATGATCATAATACAGATGAATCTAAGGTTTATAGGGAAGAGATCTCATGGTCTCTACTCTGCTGACGCTTGTGAGAAAGAGACTTGGTTAGCAGTGTAATTCTGGATTCCCGCTCTGATGAGGATGCTCTCAAGTCTGCTGTTTTAGTGCATTCTAGACTGCTAAAATTTTCTTTCCTAAAAACCCCCCCCCGCCCAATTCCTATAAAAGCCTAAGAGCTCTGGTTCTCTTCATACCTCTGATGAAATGCTGAAGCCCAGCATTTCCCCTCCTCCCTTCTCTACCCCATTTCCGGTGACAGGCACAGCCTGCACCATCCCATTTTGCCCCGTCACACTCAGCCAGCTATGCTCAATTATGTGGAGAAATCAGAGTGGGTTCCTTCAAAAAATCCTTGCCTATTATCTGAGTGAATTGTCCTCGAATGCAGTAGTCTGCCGTATCCTCCTTACACATCTGCACAGGGATATTGGACAATTTAACCCCAAACAGGAAAGATGAAACAGAATAAAAATTTATTTTGACATCTACAAAGCATAAACTAGTCAGGACTCAGATCTCCTGGTTTATGGTGCCACCACACTATTTCAGAGCAATACAGCCTGCTTTACATGAAAATTCACTGCAGTCTAGTGTTGCTAAATCTCCTCTATCAAACAATTACTTCTACTTGCCAGGCTCTTAACAGAGCCCGATACTAATACCTAGGTCCCCATCAAAACCAAATATGCTTTAAAAACCTAACCTAAACCAGCAGCAAGTATATCTTTATGCAAGTCCTAGTAAGACAGCTGTGCTTTTTTCTGCTTAACCCAGCTGACAAAAGCTGCATGAGACAGTGTTCCGAATCAAAGATGCTTGGCTGTGGATACATTTCCAGAGAGCAAATTAATCCAGACTTTGAGCACCTTTAGAGGCTTTTTGGTTAATATTTTATCAGGAAAAAATCAGTTTGGTACCTGAATTTCAACCATCTGAGTCTTCAAAACCACAGGAAGGCAGCCCTAAAAAGCAAACCGAAAGGGACACCCTTTCCCCACCTCCTTGCCTGCTGTGCTCCCTGAGCTGGCTGGAGCAGCAGAAAGCTTGCCCCTGGTCTGGGCTATGGCTTACATAGACACATTTCCACCTTCCATAGAACTGTGCTCAGACAGCGGGAAAGAACAGATGGGCAAATGAGGAAAGTAAGGACAATGGGTGCCTCAAATCAACAGTTTCAGAAGATTGTTTCATGTGCTCCCATTCCTCCCTTCTTGCCCCTCACTTCCTCCCCTTCCAATTTCCATGGCTTTGCAACCACATTTGTCTCCCTTTTAACATACCTTTCTCTCCTCTGCTGCTGTGCAAAAGACTCCTACAGACCACAAGATAAAGTAATTTGCAGCTACGATTTCTGGAGTGCTGAGTTCCCATTTAGGTCCCCAAATACCTGTCAGGTTTTCAGTAGTTTGGGTTGTTGGGTATTGAATATTTTTGCAAAATCTAACATTTATTTACATCTTTAACTGGGATATGAGGTCTTTCAAGATTCTGGTTGTAGTGTGGGGTCCTGTGATCCCTTAACTAAAACTGATGACACACAAGGATTAGGAAAAGCAATTACATCCAGATTGCTATAAAAGCAGTAGCCTGGGTTGTGCAGACAAAAATGGAAATTTTTTCTCTTCTGAAGTCTGTTACATTCATAACATACTTTTACGTTATTTACAACAGAACTGGGCCAGAATGGACTACAGAAATAAGTCAGAGTGGACCAAGCAGGGAAGTTATTATTGACTCTTCCTTGCTAGCAGCTTTACATTTTTGAATGAGGTGCACATTGGTATAATAGTTTTGCTGCAATAATTCATGTCCACTGCTTTCTAGGTATCTCAACTAGAATATTTTCTACATGCAGAGTGCTAAGAAAGGAAGTTTTAGCTTTCTGTAGCATTGCCTTTTGAACTGATGTATGTCATGGCAGCCATCCTAACTCACATATTTAGAAACATCTCTGGTCTCTTAAAATCATGAGATTTTAAAAACACTTTGTCACCATTGACTTCTTACCATTTATCTCCTGCCTTTGAAGTCCATTTGAGGTCACATTATGAAGTACTTGTCCACTTGTAAGGCTGGAAATGCAGCCTCACCAAAAAGAAATCTGGGATTCACAGATAATAATTTGAGTACAGGAACTAAGGATTTACTTGTGAGACTCACAATAAAATCCTGAGAGCTGGCAACATTAACAGTGTGATTGTTACTGCAATTATTGAGAGTTTCAGGAACACTCATAGGAGACAATATTTCCTCTGTGAGCAAAATATGTTTTCTCATAAAACTGCTATAGAGCTTAGCTTTCTATGTAGCTGCTGGCATGAATTAGTCAAGACCAATTCATGTCAAATGATCCTTATTTCCCACTCTAGTAAGGCCTGAGATTTTGTGGGCAGAAGAGCAGCATAAGATGCTGTATCTCAACTTCAGAAAGTTCTTTTTATATTGTCTCAGGTGACATTACCATAAGCAAATTAGGGAAACAAGATAATAATTGCTCCAAGACAGATACCTATACAATTCAAAACTATTGTATAGAATTTTTTGCTGTAAAAAAAAAATACTTAAAAAGACATGAGGAATGTCTCATTGTCAGACTACGAGGCTGTATAATGTGGCATTTCCTAGGTGTCCTCCTGGGCTGGTTTAATATTTTAATTAATAAAACTGCTTCTTTCAAGCAATGGGAAAGCTTAGAGGGGCTGCAGGCACACTGAAGAAGAAGCCAAGACTTCAGAATGACAGAAGAATGGTCTGAAGATGCAGTAGGATACGATTCAAAAAAAAAAAAAAAAAAAAAAAAAAAGAAGTAGGAGGGCATTTA
>NW_010132428.1:16515-26612 GCF_000699245.1 Pterocles gutturalis
AAAAAAAAAAAAAAAAGAGTAGTAGGATGCGATTTAATATGCACAGTGGCAGGGCTCTAAACAGTCAGGGATAACCATTTGCACAAATTCAGAACAGGTCATGATCACTTCTGCAGAAAAGGTTTTGGTGATAATAATGGTTTGCAAACTAGATATGATACCATGCAGTTGGAAACAAAAAAAAAAAAGGGGGAGGGGGAGAGGGAAGGATATAATATTGCATTGTACAAACACTTTTGTTGGAAACGATTAACAATCCTTCTCTGACTAGTGCTGCCAAAACTGTAAGTGAAGTTCTGTTCCAAGTTGTAGACACTGGATTTCACGGAAGAGCTAAACCCAGAGAAAAGACAGAACTGAAGAGAAATTATAATAATCTTCAAATATATACAAGGTAGCACAAGAAAGAACAGTCTCACAATGACTAGGACAGAAAAAAGTAATGAATTTAAGTAACAACTGTGTAGATTTAGGTTAGTCTCCAGCTTTAGGACAATTTCCAATAAACAACTTTTATAAAAGCAATAATGAGACAACTTAATGAAAGAAATTACATCATTAACTATAAAATAAAATAATCTTATTTTGTAGTGTACCATTCAAAAAAAGCTGAATGTCTGTCAGATTAATAAGTTTGTGCCACATCACATGCAAACTACTCCAGGAAGCTACTCGTAGTGCAGTAAAACAAAGTTTGCAATTCAAAAATGATGCAGAGGTACAAGTTAGGGAGTAGGTGTATTTTAGTATTTGTCAATAATGTGCCAGAAAAGCTAAGAGTACCTAGATCATTCTATTTCCAATTATTTATTTTCCGTTACTGTTTCAGGTTTTCTCTATTATGCACTGACTGAAATTAGCTGAGTGGGTATTTGTGGAACTGGAATCAGGGATAATATATAATCAGAGACAAAACATAATTTTACCTATCCTGTTAGACAATTTTATGTTGCTTGTTTTTTTCAGCATCTTTGCAATATAAATGCCCCAAAAGATCCCTGTGCAAAAATTTAGCCTATCCATCGGAGGATCTGGAAAATAAAAGAAACAATTCAGGCCAAATGAGTTTTCCAGGAAGACACTCACAGATCAAGCTGGATATTATTCACATTTTCTTAGATAACCAGCAAAGAAACAAATGTTGAATAAATTAATAAATCAGGTCTTTTACAGAAATAAAAAGTGCACAGTCCTCTATCTCCATTTCGCATATCACCTTTAGGTGCATGGTGGCTAGCTTCAACTAAACACATTGAGAAGAAGCTGAACAGGTTGCAAAAAGTTGCAAATCTCGTGGAACTTGTTATTAGCATGCCCTGTTTTTGAGTAATCTAAAAATTTGACAAGGAAATTAAGAAGTTAATTGAATCTGATTATTGTAACAATAGCCAAAGGCGAAGAAGATGTACTGATGTTAGATAATAACGTTTCATTTCTTTCCTGTCCTGAAAGACGATATGTGTTAGAACTAATGCCCCTTGGCACAAGAGTTTGCTGGAATGTACTGGTTTAGCATGGATCAGTGATCTTAAGCTTTCCAAAGTGGGTGCAAATGTCAGTCCACTGAGTAATGAGCACCAGGGAGGATTGTTCCCTACAGGATCTGTCTAAATAAATACGAAACTACTAGCTGTCAGTCTGAAAAAAGGGTCAAAGGCTTTTTTTTCCCATCAGATTGCTTGTTTGTCAAGCATAGAAAACAATACATAAAAAATAAGGAAATGAGGAAATACCGGCCAGCATATGGCAGACCTTTATGAGACTGATCAGTGAATAGAACTGTTCCCAAACTGTTATGTGAAAGTCATGAAAACTTCTTTCTTTCTTTCTTTCTTTCTTTCTTTCTTTCTTTCTTTCTTTCTTTCTTTCCCAGAAAGAAAACATTTTGTTACTGCATTGTTGCTATGTATTTGGACTAAGAGTGTTTTCAAAGAAATATTTTGGGAGGACTTGAGAAGTGAAGTCTATGCAACTGAATGACAGCCCATTTAGCAGATTACTCTATGACAAAGTTGTGGGGTTTTTTAATCTTGTGATCTGCAGAGCCACAGAAGTCCATACACTAATTTTACTCTGTGAATCTGTGAGAGATAACAAAGAAAGCAAAAAGAAATTGTCCATAGGTTTAAATATAGAGTGCCATACATTCACAAGATGGATGCTAGAGGACCAGAAGCTGAAAATATTTGTAAACCACTGAAATAAACAGTAATTGGATAGTTCACAAAAAAATACAGAGGTTGAGATATACTCACAGAGGAGCCAGTCCATCTCCTACGTTCCATGAGAGCCTGGAAGGCTCCCTGGTTCAAAGCGCATTGTGAGTCATTCAAAGACTTCAATGGACCTGGCTGTACTTGAATAAAAAAGTCATTTTATAAAATATAAATTTGTTTGCAAGTAATTCATGTATAGAAGAGAAGCTAAATTAATCAAATAAATATTTTGCTGTAAATAATTTGCCTTAAATCCAGAGCTTACCTAATTTCCCTCAAAACTTATGTATAATATCTGCAAACCTACACTGTAAATGGAATGGAGTAAAACTGAATTCCAGCATTCCGTGGAGTTCTTTTTGAAGGTTTTATATGCTACATATACACTATATTCATATTTAAAACAGCTGTTTAACATATGAGGATTTTACTACTTCGTTTACCATTTTTCCATTAATAAATTCACCATATATGCAGGCTTATGAACAGACTAAAACAGACCCAAATGTTCTAAATACACAGTCAGTTCATTAATAAATGATAATAAAGAAAAGGAAAAAGTACAGTTTTTCTATTTATGCTAGCTGAAAAGATACAAGAGAAACAGATTGATATCATCCAGTCTCACAGACCACAGGAATAAAAACATATAAGCCATCACCTACCAAAAAAAAATAAAAAAAATAAAAATTGCATGTTTTTAAAAAGCTTAAAGAAGATTCCAGAAGAAAATAATTAGAGACACATCTTTTCCTAGTTCTGGTCTTGCTCTCTTCTCAGTGTCAGGTAATGCAGGTGTATTTCCTAAAACAAAAGCACACCCTAAGATTTTCAAATGTACCTAGGGATCACCTTGGCTCTACAGAAACCAGCTGCATTATGGCTCCATTCAAACGTATAAAACTGAAGGCACGAAAAGCTGCTACTCTTTTAAGAAACTCTGGGTCATAAAAATGGCTGCTTTCAGATTCATTGTTAATATCGAGCCTAACAACCAAACTTTATACAGTTCAGCGAGCCTGTGAGCCTTTGCTGCCAGCACAGACACATTCACCCTTTCCACCCAGACTCAATGGCGAGCTGTGCTGCGGGTCTGCTCCGGGTGGAGACGACAAACAGATGAGTTCCCACACTTGTATGCACTTGGGTTCTTTGGGGCAATTTTAGATGAATTCAGAGGTCACTGGAAAGTGAACCCTGACAGGACGGAATGCTTAAATTACAAGGAAAAAAGCAAACAAACTTGACCCCCACTCTTCGTGATGGCTCTTACAATCGTGAAATTTAAAAAAAAAATAAATAAATAAATAAAAGGAGGAAATTACTGACGATTTGATAAGAAAAAACATGTTGTTGTGCAATATAGTATTACATCCCTCTGTGAAACAGGGAGATTAAAATCCACTGTATCTTTCAGTTTTCCTAATTCTCTTCTCCCGGTAAAAATTCATGGACTGGGGACAAGCGTGGTGCACACTAAGCATTCCAATTGCTTTTGAAAGGAGCGTTTTGCTAGTGGAAAATGTGCTGTCTCTTTGATTGCAAATGTAGTTGATTGTGAGGAGAATGAAAGGATGACCTATGACATGACCTGCTAGTGCAATAAGGTCATTTTTTTTCCTCCTCCTCACACAAAAGATAAGAGGCTGACTGCTTACAAAGTGTTCTGGCAAATGGACAAATTAGGACCGCCTGGACTCCCGCTCCAGTCAGGCAAGTTATTCTAAGTGAAGATAAGTGAAAGTTTGAAATGTTTTGAGGAGGAGGCAGACTGTGAGCTTTCATTTCTTCCCCAAATGGATGGATTGTGAAGGAAGAGAGCTGTGCAAAAATGGGTGGCCCAGGAGTTTCAGGTTTCAGACTTGAAGTTTCTCCAGCTGAGTGGAAGAGAGAAAGAGGACAGGACGGCTGTGTGAGTGCAATGTCCGACAGCACCGACTCAGGACAGCAAGCCTCAGTTTGACTTGCAGCTTGACCATTTCTTTGCTGTGAGGCACAACACAAGAATAGACAGGCAGGCAAAACCCTTCTCTGAGATGCTGAGGCACAAGCCAGATCCTGGGTAAAATTCCTACAGCTACATTACCGTAGCATTGTATTTGAATAACACCTGCCCATTTATGACAACTCTGGCATCATGAAAATTCACCTTTATGGCTTTTGGATCCAAATTTGCATCAGCCAGCCAGGTCAATGGGTGGGCAAGTCTCTGTCCGTGTGCACACACGCTTGATCTACTCTCAGACAAACATTTCAAGCTTTGCATGAGTCAGGGAAAATATTTTCATACCTCGGTGGTGTGTTAAGAGATAAAATTATCTGTAAGTGAGAAGTGTTCAGATAGGATTCTGCTGTTCATTTATACACCTAGCTAGAAAATTCATACGCTTTTCAGCAAAACTAGGGTCAGATTTCAATTGAGCCCTCAGTGAGGCTATGGTTTGGGTGAATGTTCCCTGGTTCCAACAAATAAACAGCCTAAAGCTCAATCATTTTAGCACAGAATTGCTGAGAGATTTGGGGATTGAACTGTAACCCTCAGTGCAGAATTCCTGAGTATGAACTCATTCAAACCAAAGCCAAACAAAGGTTTTCATGAAACCCAGGAAGCCTGAAACACCAACTTTCTTAGTAGGGCTACAAAGCAAGCTCCAGAAAACCACAGAAAAGCCCAAACACCACAAAAAAAAATTAAACAGATGGAAAATGTCATTTTCTGGAAATGCTTATTTCTTCCTACAAAACTGGCAGGTTCTCTAATTTCTGTTTGATCTGCTTCAGAAATATATAGTATCAGTAAAGTTTCATCTAAAGTTTATTCAGCGCACACCTGGTACCAGCTGCAAATCAAGGAACTATCCCATCAAAAGCAGAATCTTAATCACCCGCTATAGGGTGACAGGCCAGATATATGTTTTCAACACATTCATGGGAGGCTATCAAATGTGGTGCTGTGTGATTTCACTTCACAAACATTTTTCTGATGGAAATGGAATATTCTTGGGAAGTTCTGGAAAACTTGCAAAATGAGACACGTATCCCAGCATCGCCCTGATGAGCCAGATTTGCACCATCTGACAGAATGTCGCTGTCAATTCATTTGGGCTCTGGTCCAGAGGAATCTCCAAGCAAGTATTCAACTCGAAGCATGGCAGCAATCTTGTCCAAGGACTCGTATGTTTTAAATGAAGAATTTTTTAGTACTTCACAGAGGCTGGATCTACATTAAGAGATAAGTGAGAGGTAAACCTGAAGCTCACTCTTGCGTAAAGTACAAGCACAGACCTTTTCTTTTTAGTACTTTTCTCAGTAATCAAAATGAGCATATAAATGAACCTCTTAGCCCTGTCAAAATCAAATATATGACATGGAATAAGCAACAAGAGTGATTCTGCCCCTCTCCGCACCACACAGAGTTCCCATTCTCTTTTGGTGGAAACTGTGGGAAAATTCAGTCCTGAGTATCTGTCAAGCCAAGTCTTCATCTGTGACCAGAACAATGAAGACAGAGAATCTGGAGATCATTTCCCTCAACAGTGTCTTGGACATGTTGATATTATCATGATGCTGTAGCGCATCCATACCTCCTATGTCATGATTGTATCACTAAAATATGTGGGCATATCTGCACAGTGATTCACCATTAGGTTAAAATGAGTGAAGTCAAATAGAAACTTTTATTGCCCCTTGTTTCAGAATATAACAGAAAATACTTGACATCTGGTCTCTTTTAATGGCATCTGGAGTTGTGTCTAAGCAGATACTGCAAATTCAGTTTCTTCAATTGCATTTGAATTTCAGTATGAGTTATTTTAGCAGAGACACAAACTCTCTGTTGTAGAGCTAGTTAAACTCACAAAGAAGAAAAACACTCTCTAAAGCGCCTTTTGTTAAAATCTGTGCCTGTACAATGTACACCCTTTGATCTCTGAACAAAGAGAAACCTCAACTTAGAGGCAGGATGAGAAGGAGAAACTGAGGAAATAAAACATTCGTTGAAAGGGACCATCAGCCATCATTCAACCCCAGAGTGTGACACTTCCTGCTACCTTTTTGGATTGCTTTTTGATTTCCATCTTGCTTTTGTTTTTCTTTCAGAGAGAAAAAAACTTATCAGCAGCTTCTGACATGTTTCAGATGAGCCATTCCGCCATTCTGCAGCCTCCACTCAGCATTATCTTCTAACCTCCAGCAACCATTTGGAGACCCTCCTACTTCTGGTGTGGAACTGCTGCTGATGGACACAGAATTGCATGTGTTAGGGTCCACCAGCAAAGAGACTGTACAGGTCCAATAGATCTCATGGCTAGTGCATGGACACGGGCTTGTAGTCTCTAATACTTCTGTCTTCAGTGTAACTAGTTACATGAATTATGTGAATAAAAATTCACAGAATCTGACTCATGACGAACATTCGAGGTGCTTTGGTAGTTAAATCCAGCTGTGCAGCGACTGAGACATACCTCAGCAATCACCCATTATTTTAGATACAGTATCAAATTCATAAAACTACTATGTTTTGGCCACCAGAAGGGACAGAGATCTACAGAGTTACCACCAATCAGCTGCAGTGCAGCATCAATGCTGTCAGACTGATGGAGCTGGAGGCAGAAAGACTAGGATTAAAACTCCCTGATTTTAATCTACATCATATCATTTTACAACTGGGACAGACTAAAGATAGTTATGGCCAGTAACCAACAGTTACTGCAGCTCTGCTGCCAGGCAGTAACTTATTAAGTTGCTATAACTCAGCTGTCTGTCTGAACCCTAGCACATTCAGTTAATGAACACTCATCATTTTTTTTAACCATGCTGAGATTTCTGTTAGAAGCATGCGATTTGGGTTTTTGAACATGGCTGCTGGGCTTTGGAAAAAGAGGAGCTAGTTATTAAACTTTTTCTCATGCATAAAGAAAAATCAGGGTTTAGAGCTTCTTCTTGTTTTCCTGATTACTATCAAATGGCTTCCAAACTTACTTTCCAAAAGGCATTTCTCCTCAGCTCATTGCAGATACTGTTGCTATTTAGCAAGGAAAACGAGTTCCAGGAGCACCTTGACTCTGTGTTCTAGCTGCCCAAATAATGCTAACCTACGAAGTGCAAAATAAGGGTTTTAGAACATTTAACATGTGGTGACAGAACTGAATATTTGCAAGTATATTGGTGCATTGCAAGAACATCAACAGCAATAGGATAAGCTGTATCTCTACTCATTGGGCCAAATTCTGCTGCCTGTTTTCAATGCAGTTACCCCAGCAAAATCAGCTGAGTGACTCCAGATTTATATTCATGTAATAGAAAGCAGAATCTGACTCACCATATGGAATCCATTTGGAAAGAAGTCTTGTTGTGAGTTTTATCTACAGCTTATTGAATTGTTCATTCTTCTTATTTCTATTTTTCTTGGTTTTGTTGCAGGTTGATAAGCAATCTGAATGCCTCCTGAGGACTGAAGTTATTATTAAACATTTGAAAGTAAAGGTACCTAGAGAAATAGATGGGCTATCTTATTTCTAAAACACCATCCAAGTTTCTTTTTGTTGTTACTACACAGAACTCTGACCCAAATCATCACCAGCCCGAAGGCAAAGCACTAGAGTATAAATAAGTTATAAAAGAGTATTTACCTCTCAAATAAGCTATTCAGGACCTGCTGTATGTTTATACGATCTCAGTTGTTGCAGAATGGGAGGAATTCTGCTCCTCAGCTGGATACTCCACAACCTTCAAACAATGGGCTCAGTGGCTCCTGAGTGCTGCAGCCCTTGCTCCCAGGGGTTCCACGTGTCTGGATTTCTTCCACAGCTACAGCTCCGGATTCACACAGACCCCATGCCCATCACACAGGTTACAATAGACACAACAGGATGACAAACCAGTGTGGCTCCCATCTTACCAAGGATGCTTTCAAGCATCCAAAGAGAAATCCTGTGACACTGAGTGTCAGCTGGATTGCCACATCAGTAATGTCTTTACTGGGGTTTTCTGTTTTGACAGCTTTGCGAACAGAGAACAAAACACAGATCTATTTAAGATACAATTAAACATTACATTAATTACTTATTAAAAAACACAGATGTAATATTTTAATTTGAAACGTAGAGTTGATCCTAAAATATTTTTCTGAGGTATAATCTGCAGTTACGTGGGGGTTTTGTATGAAATAAAGGAACAGGTAAACTTAGTAATACAAACTATTGGCCTATAAATAAATGTTCAGAAATGTTATATTTGGAGAGTGCTCTCTCAATGTTTCATACACCTATTATCATTCAATGAAAGTAAAATAATCTTCCTTACACAAGCAAAAAAGAAACATGATAAATAGCAATTACAGCGGTTGAACATTTTTTAGCAGTGCAACCTCCTACAAGATTAAAAAGAGAAAAGGGAAGTGAACTCTCTTCAGCCCAACTCCAGATTTTCACGAAATTGTGAAATATTACAGAAATTACTAGAAGATGGGCAAAGAAAGTCCTATGCCAATATTAAACATGGTGAACGAGACACGGTAGAAATAGGTCTGAATAATTGATGTTGTACTTTACAGATAAAGAAGTAAAGGAAAATTATTTACTTAGTGTCAACTAGTTAAGGGAAAAACCTCAGTTTAATATCCTCTTAAAGACAGAGGCAAGGAGCAAAAGCTTAGCTGACAAAAGTAGCATTAGTATGATATGGCAAGATTTATGAAAGCTGTTTTATGTTAATACCCAGTGACATTTTGAATAAGAAATGAGCACTCCACTAAAATTATACAGCATTATTTTTCTTGTTTTATAAAAACAGCCTGAAGCTGGACAACTGAATAGGTCTCCAAAGAGACATGAGAAAAGGAAAAAAAATCCTTAGTCCTACAAGAACTTGAAATAAGCTTGAGCAGCTGTATCCCTGACTGCTTACTTGGTCAGAAAGTTAAAGGTGACACAGAAAGCAAATACTTAGGAAACCAGGTCACAGATACAGAATCACCTGGACCACTGTGTGAAAAAGTCATGGCTATAAATCTGACTTCCAGCATAGCTAAGATCAGGACACCCAGCTATGCAAAGTGAATGCTGCCAAGACAGCAGACTACATCTGGCAAGCTGTAGCTCTGGAAATACTTGGGTCCAGAGGTGTCCCTAATGCTGTGCTACAGCTGAAAGAGTTAATTTATCTCAGAGTTAGATGAAGAAATATGATACTAATAAACAGGAAAAGGAGATTTACCATACATTTACTTCTGGAATTGGTGTCCAACTCTCTCCTGAGTGCTAAGGAAAAGACTCCTGAGTGCAGAAAAGACTTGGAAAAATGAAACAAAGGATTTACATTTTTGTCTTATACTGAAACACTCAGGAACTCAACAGATTCCTGTGTCAAGGAGAATATAAAAGGGTGACTTGCTTGACAACACAGATGTTGTCATTCTTCAGAGTTGTAAAAGAGCAAATTATAAGAAGCTTAACTGTCTGAGCACTGGAGCTAGACAAATTCTGTACAGTGCCTTGATTAGCCACTAGAACAGCTTAATAAGGTTATAGTGAATTTCCACTATAGGCCATTTCAAATCAGGACTAGAATGTTTTCTGAATCAGATACTCTTTTGGAATGAGAAATAGCTTACAAAAGTCCTATTTCTAACTTGTGCTGGAGGTCAGACTAAATGATCATACTCCCTCCATCTGGTTTTGTAGTCTCCAAGAAGTCTCAGAATAAGCTTCCAAAGGGAAGGAGCTGGCCTCCTAACACATCTAGCTAGCATTTATTTGAAAAGTGTTTGGTTCTGATTGACAAAATGTACTCTTCAATGTTAATTTGCAGCATACTTTTTAAAAAAAAAATCTTACTACTAAATTTTAACAGACAGTCTTTATTAGTTGTGCTTGTCTTCAG
>NW_010132428.1:26639-36060 GCF_000699245.1 Pterocles gutturalis
GGAAGAAGCTGTCCTCTGAGCAGCTGGTAAATTAGACAAATTCCTTTATAAAAGAACTTTAGGAGTGAGAGAAAGAGACTTTGTGCAAGATAAGTTTAACATAACTATCTACTTCCCAAAGGAAAGACCTAAAGGACAACACCACAACATGTGTATCAAGTCACTTATCTCGGTTCCAGAACTAATTTCTACTACAAATATTGACGCTGCGCATCCTACCACCAGCCCAACAAAATGTCTCATACTAAATTTTCTGTTGAATCAGTCCCAGCCTCAGATATAGATGAGACTGTTCTACTGATATTTATATAGACCTCAGGCCAGAGCAAGTGATTAGCTCTGGCTGCTTTGCCTGCTTTTATCAACAGAGGATGTCTATAAGCTGGACCCGACAACTACGTTTACTGAGTTTATTGTTTGCCCCATTGGTGAATTGGCTGTAGGTGAAGACATACAAAGACCTTTATTTTATATTTATTTTTCCATCTCTCAGAGTCTTCAAATGTATCTTTTCTTAGCACAAACAAAGGGGGGAAATAGTGAATAATGGAGTGATGTTTTTCCCTTCTAGCAATTTTTTTCAGCAGTGCAAGTGATTGTTAAGAAGTCTATCAAAGCAAAATGAAGCTATGTTAGAATATAATTCTGTCAGGGGACCAAACTTGTCTTCCCCACCCTTTATGACTTAGGTTCATCTGAAGAAAATAGAAATTTTATTTGGAGGAAAAACTGGGGAATTGCTTCATTTATTCTCATTTGGTAACAGTGTCAGGACACTTTTTGGCCTTTGTTAGTATCTTACATTTCTCCATCTTCTGGATAACACTGGATGAAAACAAAATTATATGACATAAATACAGAGACTAACAGTGCAGCCTAAGGAACACAAAATCTAGATGAACTTTGGCAACGTCTCAGCCAAAAAAACCACAACAAACCAAAACATCCTACAAAACAATAACAACAACAACAAAAAAGAAGAAAAAATATCTGCAAAAGTCAAACCAGTGAATCAGGACATTTCTAAAATCACATGCTTTGTCTTTTCTTCTTAAAGTGATTTGGTTTTTTTTCAGTTAAACTGGTCTAAATCTTCTAAGTACAGCAAAAAAAAAGGAATTAAGTAACACCTCAAACAGGGTTTCTACATGTTAAAATTGTTGGATCTCTTAAAATTTTCTCCATTCCTTTTTCCTCTCTTTCTTTTTTTTCATAATGCAGCTATGGAACAGAAAAAACCGTTATTTGTATGCAAGGTTCTAATTCCTCCACTAAACCAGTGATATTATTCTTTCTAGAATAATTTAAATATAGATTTTAATTCCACACAATTGGATGCGGAAGGTTCATGCCTTCAGTTAAGTGCACATTCCTAAAACTGTCAGTGATAACTACAGTGAAATGTAAGGTGTACTACATGGTGAAAAAGCATCAGATGCAATTCCTTCTGAAAGATCAAGTTTTCCAGTTTAACTTTGAGTAAACAATTTCTCAGCATCTAATCCTTGTGGATCTGTTTGCCCTGGTACATATTAGCTACCATTAAAAATGCCAAGCATTAAAAAATGGCACATGAGCATGGAGCTTATCTAATATTGCATCTGAAGCTCTGCTTTTCCTTACTCAACAAAGGGTGCATATTAGACTATGTAAAACTGACTGCTTTCAAAAGCATGAATCCCCACGCTATGCTAATTCAGAAGTGTTTAGAAATGTCAGCCTTCTCTGGGAGTGAATTTCTGTAACTATACTTTAGACAAAAATGCCTAATGTTGCTTAAGCTCAATTTGTGGAAAGTAAATGCAAACTCTAATTTTGGCTTCATTTATTTTATTTCTTACTTTTTTGTAGGAGGAGTCTTCTCTTTTCTTTCCATGGGTAGTATAGGATCATCTTAATTAGCCAATACTTTTAATAAGTTAATTTTTAATCATTAACCAACTAGAATAACTACTGATTTTTTCAGTACTCATTAACTGGGCTCACATAGGCATGTATACTTTGGATTGCCTTCATACTCTGTAGAAAAAATACTTTTACTTTTTTGGAAATCTGCTACTAGCCAGATTTTTAAAACCTCATTTAAACAAAAATAATAATGTCTGTGCAAGATGCTTGTTTATTAGTTTTCTTGAAGGACCCTACGGGAGGATGGGTCCAGTACTATCTTCCCAATGAGAAAATGAGAAGGGAATAAGAAATTTTGTCCCAGATACCAAGCCTGGTGGTGAACATGCTGGGTTGTTGTGCAACACTTGCTTTAGATGTGAATTCATCAGAGAAGAAACATAAGGGTCTGCAGCACAGTCAGAGACACTGCTGTTGGGAAGGTAGTGTGTGGTAGCCCTTTGAGAAGGTTAGAAATCACTCTTCCAAGCAGTCATGTACATCTCTTGGGAGCAGAAAACCATCCCGCATTGTACCTGAGACCCAGGAATAAGACTGAATGGTATGTCAGTTAAAGGCAGTTCATTTTCTTTGTATTGGCAATACAGAATTTGAACTTGACTTGTCTTTTCATCAAATTAGTAGCAGAGCAGACAGTAGACAATTTATCATATAGACTGTCTTACATCTGACACCTAAAATTCACATTGTCCAAATTCAGCACTTTATTTTGGCAGGCAGTTATGCATTCAAGCTTTTAGGTCTTTACTTCTTGGATGATTTAGAGTACAGTAATCCAGGAAGTAATATTTTACATCATCCAGTACAAGAAATGAGGCCACTTTCTCATATGCTATTGCAACCATCCAAAGCTATTCTTTTCATGGTCTAAAAGAAAGGGAAGGGATAGAAAAATGTTTGGAAGAAACTACCAGCAAATGCCATACATTTTGTGTTTCATTTTTCAGTCTTTTTTAATGTTCAACTGTCCCAAGGTCTGAAGCATTTCATTTAATAAGATTATATTAATTTTGGAAACAATACCAGATCCAGCCTTCTTGCCAAGTAGGCAGGTCTGATTTGATATCTTAGTAATGAATAGCACCTTCAGCCTTGACTATTACTAACTCTTATAGTGCTAAGTTGGCATCATTGTGGTGTTTGTAGGTCTTTTCTTTCCAGACCAAAAGAATGAAATATTTTATCAAGGCATGAAGTACATTCCAGCATTATGGACAATTTCTTTATTGCTGAAAGTGTAGCTTTAAAAATCTATAGATCCTACTTATGAACAAAAAATTCCTTATACAGCTGTATTGTGTTGTTTCCACATTTGTTTAAACACAGGAGTCTGGCTAAGGAATATACAAATGATTCATAAAAACATGCCTATGTTACACATGTGTGAACCACATGGAGAGTAACATGTGGGTTTCAAACTCAAGGCATGGGTTTCCCTTTTTATAACTATCCAAAGTAAGGATATTCTAAGTAGGGACATTTTTCCAATAACATTTTTGAAACCTTAACCTCAGAGGGTATCAAAAATGTCTCTCATGAGATATGGGGCAACACACATTGCAGACAGCTGTTTGGAAAAGTTAACAGTCACCTGAAAAAGCAAAAGGGATAAAGTCTCTACAGCTCATTCCTTTCAGTGAGCGAGAACCATACCTGGAAGACTGAGCAGAGATATCCTCCAATTACCTCTATTGAAGCTTTCCTAAAGCTGCTTGGCTTTCAGCTTAACATAAACTGGAAATCATCCCAATTTCTCAATTTGGTTGTATGTGTGTGAACTGAATTACTCTGGGCAGTGCTGTATCTGCATCTGTGTTTTCCACAGTGCAGCAATGACAGCAATATGGACATTAGCGGTGGCTCAGGTAGGAGTGCTGCATCCACTCTTAGGACCTGACAAGATCTGTCACAAGCGAGCATACAGTGAATGCTAGAAGGTTGTTCCTTGTGCTGCAATATTTTCTCCAGTGTTTTGTTATAGAGCATTGCCTCTAAGAGTGAAGAATCATTATTTTTACATCAAACTAGACTATCTTATACAGTGCTTCTTGGCTTTGCACTCTGCTTCTGCTATTATGAAACTGCTCTACCACGGTACAATACCAAGAAAGCTCATTCTATTAACAGTAAATTTGTTTTAATTATTTTGAAGGCAGAAAAAGCAAGCCTTCACAGGTTCAGATACTGTGTTAATGAGCACAGCAAAGAGCTTGTAGTGGGAAAAAAAAAAAAAAAGGAAGGTTGGGAAAGAAGGCAGCAAGTACAAATGGAGAAAGAGCAAGAACAGGTTTTGATCAACAATCAAAAAGAAAAGCTCCACTGTTTTCAGATAGCATAAATTAAATGAGAGTCCTTCCCAACAATCTAAATATTTTTGTTATAAATGAAGAAAGTGAGGTAAGATTATTTTAAGGTATCAGCTGTGTAAGCTTTAACCCCAAGTCCATCTTTACACATTGATGGAAGGGCAGGGAGAGGGATATGGATGGACATAATGTGGGGGTCATCACATAAATATGAGAATTAAAATAATGTCTAACAACTTCTTATGAGAAAACCACAGCATGGTGCAAATAAAGTAACGCAATGCTCTAGCAGTCAGAGTAGTGACAAACACTAACCCTGGGGGTTCCTGCTGTGGCTCCTGTTTTGGGGCTGAGAACTGTGATAACTATTGACAACAAAAGCAAACTTCATTTATCTGGAGATGAATAGGTGCAGCTGTGGATAACAAGCATCCTAACAGAGAGCCTTAAACCACCTGGCACTCTGAGGTCAGGATAGCTGAAGTGGTGGCTGATCCTGTATGCCAGAGCTGCCCTGCCCTGGGTTAGCAGACAGCAGACTGTGTGTGCTCCAGCGGAGACATCGAAAGTGCAAGCTACATATGTAACCGTTATCATATAAGTATGTATTCCCATTGGCTCCACTGTCAGATATTCTGAAGCTGTGGAAAATGCTACAAAAGACAGGTCATACAGCTCTTTGTTTGTTCCACTTGTTTCAATTGTTGTCTGCTCTGCTCTGCAGGGTCTTTATCAGAGCCATTCGTACAAAAGGTATCAGTCTGCTTCTGATAAGTATTGCTGATATTACTGCTGAAGGATTGCTAGGGGCATTTGTTTCTGAACAATGAACAATGGGCCATTAACAGCATGTAATCAGTGATTTATCCACTTGTCTGTTAAGATACTCAGTTAAATTTTGGGGTCCTGCTGCCTGTTTGTATTTGAATCACAACTCCATCTGGTCCAAAAAACACAAGAGCCTGGAGTGGCTGATGACGCTGGATCCCACTGCCTCCAAAGCAGGATGGCTCAGGACTCAGCAGTTTAGCAAGCTGGGAGAACTCTGGTTACCCTCTTAGGCTTGGCACCACTTGCAGTAGAGGACAAGCAGCAGGGGAAATCAGGGATTATTATTCATTTTAACAGTGTTAATTTTTTATAGCACAAAATGCTGAATCAGAGCAACGTCACTTCATACCAGATAGCAGAAGTACTTTTTTTACTTGAATGCTAGCAGAGCAAGCAGAAGGAATTTCCTTGGCCTTGGAGGGGAGAGGAGAAGAGGAAGTAGATCAGATCCTGTGTTTGTTGAAGGAGTATTAAAGAGAAAGCATCCCTGCCAGGCCCTGTGATGGACAAGTATGATATTATCTCAAATACACCATAAGTACAGTCACACTGTGAGATTCACGAAAGTCAGATTATCTGCTATCCATCTGAATGTTTTTGAAAACTGTAGCTGCAATGTCATCAAAGAAAAGGGTTTTTTTTTTTTTTTTTGGTCTGTTCTTTACTAGCTGGTATAATTTTGGAGAAAATAAAGCTGCACTGGAAATTCCCACTGAGCTAAATCTAATTTTTAAGATGATGTGCCACTTGGTTTTGTAGAGTTGCATTAGAAACATCTGGCAGAAAAGGTTACTTCTTGATCTGTATTTTAAAAAAATTTCCTCCCCAACCTGCTTCATTAATCTCTTCAGAGACATTAGCACTAGCAATAGTTCATTTAATGTATTTAAAAAAAAAAAAAATTGAAGAATAATCAGTGGGAGATTATTTTGTTGATAATTACACAGTGTCAATAGTAGCTCTGTAGCTAAAGCTGTTGTAATAAGCCTGGTTTATAGCTCTTCTTAATTATCCAGGGTAACACAGTTCATTTAGCATGTCACTTGGCACAACTCCTTGCAAAGCAGAATTTTCCTGAAAAGTTTGTTTATAAAGGAAGTAGGGGAAAAAAAGAGGGGCTGAAAGTGAAAGAACCAAAGCTGGCAAACACAGTTGCCCATTGACACCCAGGCCCTACTCTTATGCTGAACAGCTGAGGTATCACTAGATGAAGCCATCGAGTTTAGAGCCAGGAGACTTTGCCTGGCTTAACGGTAAGAAGCGATGCTTTCCCACAGTGCATGGCTCTGAGCTGGGTGGCCCAAAGGGACAAGTGCAACTTGGAACTGTAGCATTGTGCAGAGGTCTGAAGGTTGCCCAAGATTATTTCCTTGTAGCCAGACTGAACTTTACTCCAAACAATACAAAAATGCCCAGTTCATCCTGAATGCACTGTGAATATTTTTGTTGAATTCACTGAGTTTTGAATCTGATCCATTAAATATGATTAAAATGAACCTGCTGCTACCTGTAATAGCCAGGTTTAAAAAACAAAACAAACAAAAAAAAACCCACCACAACAAACCTACAGTTTTTCTTCTTTGTTATTTGGCACTGCTGTGTTGACTAGCTAAGATAACGCCCACTGAATGAACAGGTGTAAGAGCAAATAAAACCTTTAAACTTTGCATTTGTTGTCAAGAGACCATCTAGTACTGCCTGCACTCAGAGATATTTAATTAAAAATAAATGTGTCAGTGTTTAACAGAGCTCTCCAATCTTATTATCCACAGAGCTGCATGGGACATAAAACTCATTTAAATGCATCCTCCCTCTGAAAGGTTTTACTTTTTTTTTTCTGATGTTAAATTTTTCTTTGACTGAGGTTTATACATGTTATCAGTTTGTCTGAATAGTAAAAAGTCTTCAGGAACAACAAAAAAACCAGAAAAGTTGTAAGAACATTTCTGAATTTCACCCTTATTTTTTACATGGTACTTTTTCTAATTTAAACAACTTCAACCCAGGTGAATTTTGAATGTGAAATTTTATTGTTGTAAAATTAAAAGAGTTTATTTGGTTTACTATTTAATTAGTATTTATAAGCATTAAATAAGTCCTAGTGATTTTTACAGGCAAATGAATTGAAATTAAAGAGGTTCAACCCAGAATCAAAGATGCTTATCTCTGTTTTGGGTTTGGTTTTTTTTTAAATCTAAACAGTTTGAAGTAGTACGGAGTTAGCAATGACCCTACAGCTATTTCTAATTATTACTGTGTCTGACAGGATGCATATGTTTATGGAATAATCTATGCATAACGCAAAAAAGCTCTTTTTACTGTTTTTGAAACAGTGTTTACATCAAAGTAAAACATATGTGTGATAAAAGAACAAAGCAGAAATCCCTAGTTGCTCGTCCTATTTGAGAACTATATATAGGATATTTACAGCATTTCTTGGTGTGGTAGAACTCTGTCTGTCAGGATGATTAATTAACAGACTTGAAAACTTAAAGGACCGTGAAGGGCTGAGGAAGATATAGCATCTCCAAAAACTATCAGGATAGGTAGAAACGAATGCTGGGATTTGTCAGTGGCTTGCTGCAAAGTTTTACTATTACTCGAAAGGCACCTGGGCCCAAAGGATCAAGTGGAAGCAATTTTACGAATCAAAGGAGATAAACTATGTGAAAAAAATACGAGTAACTAGTATACTCAAAGGACATGTAACAGAATCTGGAGCTTTCATCCCAGACCAATTAATCGTGACAAAGACTAAGTCTCATCAGGAGTTAATCGGGCAGATGTTCCTGTCACAAAATCACCACTACAGCTGACACCAATTGACTTTCTTATTGGTCGTGTCAACAGAGAGTCAATGATTATATGACTATGAAATATTGTCCTTCCAGAAGGGCTTTAGGATGGCTGAAGAATGATGTCTAGAGTGTGTCTAAACTGGGAATAGACATTGCTTAGGCTCCTGTTTGAAGACTATAATTGGCCTGATACTTTTATTGGACACAGATACTGTAAATCAGGATTGCTGATTTACAGCAGCTTCAGTGATACCTATGGAAATGGTTCAACATAAAATTTGTGGATGAAAGGACCTCAGTCACGAGGTAAGGGGAGCTCTTCACCATTTTTCTCACCCAATATTTGCATGCAGTGTCACCTGAGGAAGGAGAGGCTTCCCTGCGGTGCACTCCTCCTATTAAGAGCTCAGTTGAGCAACAAAGGAGAGCCTGACCAAAACATTTTGTTGGCAAATGGGAAATGCTTTGGTAATGAGCATTCCAGCTCCTCAATGGGGTAAGACACACAATGGTGAGTATGCCTCCTCTTGGTCTCTGGTGATTGGGTTTCAGCCATTCAGACATAAAAAGGCATATTTTGAATTATCCTAATTTTCCTTCACTTTTTCTTTCATGTTTTCCATATCTTCCATTAGTTCTATAATTCAAATAATGTTTAGTTAGCAAAAATTACATGGGTTAAGTGTGACTGCTGTGTCTGGAGATAATGTGAGCAAACGTTGGCATAAAATTTATAGGTATAGAAACATAATTCTTTAATGAGTCCTTTCAATCTTAACATAATCAGTAGGAAAATAAGCCCATTGGTCCCCCCTCCCCCAACCATGGAAATATAAACTCGCGGTAGGTTTGGTTGATTGCTGAAAAAATTCATTTTGGATAAAAGCCATTTTTAAGCAAAAAGCTGTTTACTTAGCCGGGGAAGTTTGGCTGTAGCGAGTAGACATCAGAATTGTTTATTATTGGAACCCAGAAGCACATTAATTATGTGATTTGAGTGACTGGGTAGCATCAGCCCTGCAAGTTTTGCACGTCAAATGCCCTCATCTCGCATGGCATAAACTGACCCCTGAAGTGTGCATCTGTGCACTCGAGGTTAAAGGAGGACTCTCCTCCATCCCCACCCAGGGTCTGCCAGGGTGGCTGCGCTGCGAATTTATGTTTTGGGGAGATCAGAGCGCTTTGATATACTGCACAGGGCAGCAGCATAGCTTCAATTTCACTTACATGTTGTGATTGCCTATGAAAGATCATCTGTCACTGGGGGTTCTTGTAACACATTTGCAAATAAGGTCAAACAATTTGTTCAGAGGTGAACACGGTAAGTATAAACACATTGTAAATATTTGAGTATGAGTTTAATGGTGTTTGAGAGGCTCGCACAAAAAACCTCACAAATAAAATCGCTATATTTAAAAACAAATTAGAAACTTGCACATTATTGTAGCCTTTGGTGGGCATTCATCATCATTACGGACACTTCTATTTATTTTGGTTTGCGTTGGGAAAAAGGGAATGTTTGGAAAGGCCCGGCGAGGGCGGGCGGGGTGGTAGGGTGGTGCTGGCTGGGGGGGGGCG
>NW_010132428.1:36075-37897 GCF_000699245.1 Pterocles gutturalis
CCTGGGGCTCCAGCCAGCCCCTGCCACTAGCGGCTGCCACCGCAGCCCTGTGCCCACCACCTCATGGGGCACACCCTTCCACACAAAAACCCATTGGGCTCGCCTGAAAAATATTTTAGAGAGCAATTATGGCATATGGGTGCGCCAGCTCTGGTTTAGTGATGCTCTTGGATGGGAACAGCCCATCGAACGCGGTGAAAGGATGGCGGGCTCCATGGGCAGCACAGGCTTTATGGTGCTCCTGGGCTCTTTGGGTGGGGAACGAATGGTGTTTCTGCAGGAAAAATGGCGAGCGAGCATCTGTGCTGTGTTCTGTGGAGGAACTTCACGCTCTGGGGAAGATAAAGTGAAGCTGATCCCCCCAAAACTACCTTAGTAGTAGGACTGGAGAAAGCCCTGATTCACTTTGGACATATTGATCAAATCACTAATGGGAATTTCTTGTAAATCCAGCTCTTCTTTCACAAGGGTCTTCAGGTCCCCTTCATACCACTACATTTTGATATGGTTTTTGGAGAGAAGAATGAAGGAGAAGATGTTTCAAAAGTGTTTCCCCCAAATTTACATCCCCCAGTCGCCTCCAAGAAAAACTAGATTGGTAGGTTTAATACTCTTCAAATTTCTGATTCCAAAAAGGTTAACAAAAAGGGCCTTGGAGTAAATCCGAGACTCACAATTTTCAGGTTTGCAATACCCATTTTTGGGCTGTTTGTACAGGGCACAAGCCATAACGTGAGGAAAACCATACCTGAATGTAGACATTCGCAACCTTATGTCTCCAGCTACTAAATGCTTTGAAACAGAGAACCATGTGTATGTGGAACAGTATCTAACGCACCTGGCACATCTAGGGGCACTATAATAAATCATATTATTGTTTAATTATGCAAATGGTATTATTTCGAAAATGTAAAAACCAGCAGTTTAAAATACAAATATACAGGTGGGACTCTTAGTATCAAAAGCAACCTCTCTGTCCAGTGAAATACTGTAAATGATATGAGTAAAGAATTCCAGTTCATTAATCTTACTTTTGATCTTCTTGAACAAAATTCACCCCAGGGTTTCATTTAGTCTCTCCTGAAGCCATACTATAAATCAGATGATGTATAGCACACAAAGAATAATTATTTTTCTAAGGTTTAGGTTAAGTATTCCACTGCCATGTTGCAATTTTTAAGATTTTTTTTTTTTCTTCTATGACATTATAAATTGCAATGCTCAGATACACTTTATACCTGTTACAGGGTACTGTTCGAAGAAATGGATTCTAGGTGCCAAAATAGCAGGGAGCACTGGGAGTTGCTCTGGGACCTCCGCATTAGCGAGCCTGCGCGTGGATAGCCCATCTCCTTCGTGGCTGTGGCTGGAGGAGCGAGTGCCGCACAGCCTTTCACAGCTCCTTGGGGAAGCATGAGCTGTTGCATAGGGACTGACCTTCCTGACAGCCTGTGAGACACCATAAACTGAAACTGGTGGAGGACTGGACTTATACTGTTTCTTCTCAGCCAAGATCACACTCTTCTGGAGATTGCTTTGTCCCAGCACAGAAGTGTGAGCTGCTGCAGTAATTCTGCCATGAATGAGAGCCTTTCTTTTGAGTCATATACTTTTGTTTCCAGTCTACGGTGTCTTGGTTTACTACTGTGCTGGGGATTATCCCTGCAAAAAGCCAGAGCCTGGAAAATGAGCCATTTTCAGCAGCTATGAAACTAGGTTTTAAAAAAAGTGTTTCCCTTTATATATATATCTGCCTACGTATATAAATATATATATAAAATGCTCTTACTACAGTGAGACTAAGTAAATTATTTTAATAATT
>NW_010132429.1:0-560 GCF_000699245.1 Pterocles gutturalis
CCAGTGATGAGTGGCATTCCTCAGGGGTCTGTATAGGGAATCGTACTGTTTAACATCTTTGTCGGAGACATGGACAGTGGGATTGAGTGCAACCTCAGCAAATTTGCAGGTGACACCAAGCTGAGTGGTGCAGTTGACACACTGGAGGGAAAGGATGCCATCCAGAGGGACCTGGACAGCCTCGAGAGGTGGACCAATGCAAACCTCATGAAATGCAATAAGGCCAAGTGCAAGGACCTGCACCTGGGTTGGGGCAACTCCGAGCACGAATACAGGCTGGGCAGAGAAGAATTAAGAGCAGCCCTCAAGAGAAGAATTTTGGGTTGCTGTTAGATGGAAGTTCAACATGAGCCAACAATGTGCACTTGCAACTCAGAAAGCCAACCATACCCTGGGCTGCATCACGAGAAGCGTGAGCAGCAGGTCAAGGGAGGTGATTCAGCCCCTCTACTCTGCTCTCAGGAGACCCCACCTGGAGTACTGCATCCAGCTCTGGGACCCCCAACATAAGAAGGACATGGACCTGTTGGAGCAAGTCCAGAGAAGAGCCACAAAGACGG
>NW_010132429.1:597-20418 GCF_000699245.1 Pterocles gutturalis
GAGTTGGGGTTGTTCAGCCTGGAGAAGAGAAGGCTCCGAGTGGAACTTAAAGCAGCTTCCAGTACCTGAAGGGGGCTACAGGAGAGATGGGGAGGGACTCTGCATCAGGGAGTGGAGTGAGAGGACGAGGGGTAACGGTTCAGGCTGAAAGAGGGCAGATTTAGATTAGATATTAGGAAGAAATTTTTCACGGAGATGGTGAGGCAGTGGCCCAGGTTGCCCAGAGAAGCTGTGGATGCCCCATCCCTGGAGGGGTTCAAGGCCAGGCTGGATGAGGCTTTGAGCAACCTGGGCTAGTGGAGGGTGTCCCTGCCCATGGCAGGGGGGTTGGAACTAGATGATCATTAAGGTCCCTTCCAACCAAAACTATTTTATAATTCTATGATTCTGTGAAGTAACAGCCAGAAAATGAAAGGCAGATAAATAGTTTTGTTTCATTTTGAAATAGGATTAAAAACAACCAAACAACAAATCTCTAACATACTGCAAACTACAGCTTTTGAAATGAAAACGACCTCACAGAGCTGGAAAGGTGTAGCACTGCTGAAATTTGATACCTATAAACCAGAAGAAGATGTATCAGAATATGTACAGCTCAAATCTGCATAATTCAATAATCATCTTTAATCCAGAAAAGCCTATTTGAGAAGAGCAATTACAACAAACTTATGAAGAAGCGATTGCACTAAGATGTGAGTTGCTTGCCTTACTAGAAGGTACAGTCATATTTGCTTAGCAATAACAGTAACGCAACTGATACCAGCATGCTGCTATCAGCATTTACCACTATCTCAACACCTATAAAACACAAAAAGTAGACTAAAAAACAGAAAAGCTCACCACTTCTTCATGCCTGCATTTTCTCACATTAATTCCATTAATCTGTTGTTAAAAAGACAAAGAGAAGACTTACTCTACATTTCATAAGCATAGATTTCATTTCACTTTTCTTGAAAAACATAAATGAAAAAACTTGTAATTTTACTCACCTGTAGTATTGCATCTCCTATAAAGAGCAAGCCTGAAAGTTCCGCTGAAAATAGAAAGCATATTTTTCATTCATTTTGTATAAAACCTCCTAGATTTCTTATACACAGATTCCTATTTAACACTTTTTTTATATATAATCTTTTAAAATTTTAAACAGAACCTAATAAAAAACTGCAACACACAACTTCAGTGTTACTATGAAAGAATCTACCCAGCCCAGGTACAAGACCATGAAACGTCTTCCATCCATCACTAGCACCTTCCAGGCCATTATGGTGAGTTATGGCATACGTTTCAGAACAGAAAAATGACTGCAGGACTAGGTTCTATCTGTCTGTGAGAGGTAATTTCTTACAAACTGAGGAAAAAATAACATGGAGACTCCAGAGCTACTTATGAAAGAAAAATTTAATTTGTAAACTTTACCAAAGATACTTTAGATCCTACATGCAAGCTTTTACTAAAGATACTTTAGATCCTGCATCTTTGATAAAATCTGTGGAATGTTTATGCTGAGTAAGACTTTATATGCTGAAGAGCTAGACAATCAGTACGTTGTACAAAATCACCAGCCAAACTGAATTTGAATTTTAAAACAAATCTGTACTCTATAAATCACAAGACAATTTACAAAATCTAACTCTACAATTGCAATTTTTAAATATTCTGTTGTGTTACAGAGCTATCTAATGCAAATATACTTTATAAATACACAAGAAATATAACAAAGTGTCTATATAGAAGAAAATAATGCCTAACATGAGAACTAAGAAATGTTAACGGACTATATGGGATTATTTATCTGTAGTATTACAAAACATCAGAGAAGATACTGTCTAGAAAAGACTAGAATTTGACTTGATCCAAAAACTTTACTTATTTACATAAGTTGTAAAACTGGAATCAATACTGACATAAATTAGGATACTCAAGCATGTGTTTGAAGCGCTGGTTTTATTACTTAGGTGTAGACAAGGATGCTTAAATTATTGGAGGATGAACATTCTGATGTATTGTTTTATTTTTACTGAAATAATGCATATCAATATTCTTCGTCTACCGCTTCACATATGACCTACTGTGCTAGCCTGAGGACCTTATGGGCACTACTGGTTTTAAGAATTGCATCAAATGTCACATTATTGTTTAGACGTCCAAAGAAAGAGCTGGAGTCAGTTGAGAGGAGGGCAAAACCGAGCCTGCAGAACTTTGAGGTACAGGCTCTGGGTCAAACACCATTCTCTGTGTCAAAGATCCCTAGTACAGACACATGGCACAACACTTTCTACACAAGATAGTAGTCTCTTACACAAGAGACTGAAAGCAGTAATGGAGATTATAACTCAGCTAGGTATTGAGGTTAGAAATAATGCATCAGCCATTGCAGCAAAAGAACAACAACAAAAAAAAAATTGTGCACTTTTATGTGTCTGTATTTCTTATTTTTCCTGCAGTGCCTAATAACATTTTAATAGCTAGTGTAGGTAATATATGCCACATTATTATGCATTACATACTTACATGTATACTGAAAAGAATGGAGTCACAAGTATAACTTCTTAAGGTTAACCTTATTGCCTTCCTTAGGGGCTCATTCCATGCTACTCTATACCCTCCCTACACACAACTTTCACATCTGCCTTTCAGACTGGCTTTCAGTTCTTTATATGCTGATTACCCTGTACTTCTCTTTGTCTGTGTGGGTAAATATGAGAGTTTGTTTTATGCTGGCACATTTTAATTGTGCAGAAACACCATCCTAGAACTATTGCATACAGATGGAGGAAAATACTCCCAAGTTTATGTTTCTGACCTTACACAAGTGTACACTAATATACACAAACATAACAGAGATTTTAAATACATTGTACTACTATTGATTCATAACCTTCATCTCTCATCACTGTGCACAACATGAGCTGTCTAACCATTATCCATCTTCCTTGCACATATTATATCATTCCAATAATTTCAAAACATTGCCTATTAAAAACAATACAGGGGTTCAACACCAGCTTTGCATGCACTAAAAATAAGTATGGTTAAGACGTTATGCAGTATCAGTTTTACTATATATGAGTTGCTGCAAAGGCTTACACAGTACAGCACTTAATACTGAAAAAACAGGGGTATTATCAAGGTTCTGCCATTACGCACCCCTGTCTGAGCATTACCCTACTAACCAGTGTAAAAAGATGTGCATACTCTTCTTGTGTTATCATATTTTAACGGCCAAAATTTGATCTGCTACAGCTTCCTGACAATAACCATTGAAAAATAAAGGACACAAAATTATTAAATTCAGTTAAATTTCTTAAATAATTTAATTCTCTAAATACCTTTTTATTTCTCTCCTTAAAAAAAAAAAAAAGCTTTACAAGAACTTTTTTAAAAAATCACGTTGAAGATTGCTTACAAAATATTCCAAATATAAATTCTGTAATTTTCAGAGAACAGTTCTGACAAGAGAGAGATCATAATGACATGGAGAGAGAAATGGTACACCAAGAGCATTTATTGATCACTTCCTGAAGAATTTCAAGACTTAACGCACCTTGCTTTAAGAAACACATCAAAACACAATATATTAATCTGACACCTACCTCTTTGTTCTTTGGAAATCTTAGAAATGACCACTGGAATATTATGTTCTGCTCCACCCTGAAAACAGAATAAATGGCAATCTCGTCAGTCACTGGAAAGATCTTTTTTACTTAAAATTATATTTGACCCTTTCTCTAACTGCAGTTTTCAGAGAGACTGAGAAAATAACTCTGATCCTGCATTTCCTCTTTTTATTTTTTTTTTATTAAAGAGTTGATTTGGATTAATTCCTTATCGTCTCTCACAAAGGAGTTCTCAGTTGCCATCATCAGCTCAGGAAGTTAACTGATGTTCAAAAACTCTACAAGATTTGAAGGAAAAAGACATCAGTTTCTGCAAATTCCGGAGAGCTTCATGTATGAAGTCGTGTTGTATAAAAGCCAAATGTCCACCACACTACAATGGTAGCCACACTGTGACCACTTAGTTTTCATGCTGGTAAGAAACAGGTAAACCAAAGCCCAAGAAAAGCAACTTTGGACTTTTCATCTTAAAAGCAGCCTTTGTTTGTTTCCATCTCTGTCACAAAAGTACAAAGAGTGAGCAAAGCAGTGGGATAAGTAACAAGGAACAGAAAAAGACATTTTAAGAAAAGAAACAATAATGGTTCAATAAATGTGGGGAAATAAAGGCAAGCTGGATGGTAATTCAACAGTTCAACAGCAATTCAATGCTGTTGCTTCATTCAATTTATCCTGTTGGGGCTGGAAACATTCATGGTGCTTAAGAACAAAATACTAAAAAGAAACCTTAAATAAAAAGGAAACTCAAAGGAAGCGAAAGGCAGATATACACAAATATTTTTTTCCTCTGCAGAGAGCATCAAAATGTAAGCCTGCACGTAACCTGTACGAACTCAGACCATCAGAAATGACAGTCTGCCACACTGTCATTTTGCCTAGGAATCCTGGCTAAGGGTTTGCTTACTCTTTGCTTCAGCAGCCAGATTTTAATTTGGAAACAATGGCTTTCTTAAGTCCAGGCATCCAGTGTGGAGGTGTGGAAAGGGCTGACATGGGCATTTTGATGGTCTAGGGAACAGCACCTATCCCTTCTCCATGCAATAACCAATTGTTTGACTGAACAGACTCCTGTACTCAACAGCTAGTTCTGTCATGGAATAAAGACAAATTTCCTGTGAAACTGTAGAATTTTAAATAGGATTAAAGTTTCTTTTGCTAGTGGCTATCAATGCAAATGGTCCTAAAAACACCGAGTTAATGGGGATCTCAGTAATATTATGATGATTATATGTCTACAAGAAAAATTCTACTACCATTGCACAAGATGAGCATTTACAAGCACAGAAGGTATTGGTATCTGTAGCACAGTCTGAGTATTCACTCCTCAAAGACCATGAGGCTACTTTTATTTCAGTAAATTGTACTATTATAACTTGTTGAATATCAGTGGCTTCCACCAGAGGAAGAGCAGCAGTAAAAGTTGGTTTCACTTAAGATAATCAGTTCAAGCTCACTAAATTTAAAAGACTCAACCTACACCCTCCAGATTTTTCCTTAGTTGCATGCACATTCAATTTCTTCCAATTTTTTCAACCAGACAGAAAAACAATTGTGGCAGTTCCCTTCCTAAGCCTCCAATGTTACACAGAGATTGTGCTGTCCAAGATATTTGAAGCTTAGTGAAGGAGAGCAGGGTTTAAAGCTCAGCATAGCTAACACATGTCCTTTTTTCTCAGTAAAACGACCTCCCTCCCTCCTTAGACTCAGCTCTCCCATAAAGAGGGAAATGACTGTTATTACTAAGCCAGTCTGCAACGCCCGTGATACGATTATTCCTCTCTCACTCACTATATCTATCTAAATCCATTTACACTGCAGGTTGAAGGAAAATATATATATAAAGGAAATTTATATGTATATATATAAAACATATAATATTTGAGGAAAAAATATATATAATGTATATTAAAAAAACCTACTGTACTGTGAGGGTGACAGAGCACTGGAACAGGTTGCCCAGAGAAGTTGTGGAGTCTCCTTCTCTGGAGACATTCAAAACCCAGCTGGATGCAATCCTGTGCAATGTGCTCTATATGATCCTGCTTGAGCAGGTGGGTTGGACTGGATGATCTCCTGAGGTCCCTTCCAACCTCAACCATTGTGGGATTTAGTGATTCTGTGAAAATGTGTTAATAAAAAAATATCACAGAATGAATGAAGAGGAAGAGAATCATCTAAGTATGTACATAAGTGCAAACAGGTTGGGTGTACATGCTTGCTTTAGAGATTTTTTAATCAAATAAAACTTTGAAAAGCCAAAACAAATTTCAGCAGATATGCTGTTCATCGTTTAAAAAGAATGATCACAACAGAGGCAGGAAAATGGCACTGTACAGAGACCTGGCAGCCAGGAGTCAAACTGTAATAGCAAACCTTAATTTATTTAATGAACTATCAATTTTATCGCCTATTTCCCCAAGAACACTACACTCCAATTATTGAGATACATGATGTTCTTTCAGAACTTATCCATTTAGCAGCTTCTTGTGTCAAATTTCTGCATCTCAGACTTCTCAGAGATGTGATAAATGACTGAAATCCTACACTACACTTGACAAAGTGGATCTAACACCATGGCTATTCCTTCACACACAGAGGTTTATAACTGAGGGTTCTAAAGGGGCTTCAGAAATTAGAAAATAATTCCTTCTGAAGAGTCTAAAACAGACTAGTTCTGCTTCAAATTCAATCACACCTTTACCATTGACTTCAGTAAAATTATGTTCACCAAACACAAAAGAGGTTGGTTTTTTTTTTGTTCTTTCAAACCTGCAAAGAGTGGATTGTAAGCAATGTTTTAAAGGGCTTAAGTTCAGGTCTTGTGTAAAAATCAAACTCACAAGTGGTTTTTTTTTAAGCAGTTAGCTGAATCTCTGATTTTTACAAATGTAGTTGGAGCATCCAGGTTATAACACAAAAGAAGAGAGTTCTGTTCACGGACAAATAACTGGACAATTGGCATTATTAACGTTTTGACCTTCTGCTCTTCAGGGGAAAAAAAAAATAATTGCAAGGGTCCAGAATACTTAAGGTGGGATAAGACACTTTCAAAATTTACTCAAGAGAAAGTTAAAAGGTGTCTTGATAATGTGAGATTTCTAGTAACAAATGGGTGTTTCAATTATCAGAATTAAGGCATGATAACACCCTCGAGCTCAATGCCAAAACTAGAAAAATTCATATCAAAGCACGAGCAAATATTTTAAAGTGAGGTTCATTAATCACTGTACCGGTATAAGTCACACCTCAGATAAACTGCATCCTCTGATATACACCACTGCCAGAAATAAGTCCTCAGACAACCCCCATCTGAAATTGAGAGTAGCAAGACAACAGGAACTACTATAGTACATGGGGTTGTGGGAGATAGAGTTACTGAAACAAGGAGAAAAGGCCTAAGTCCACTTCACTCCTACAGGGTGACTTGTAGACCTCTCCTTTAAGGCATTATTACTAAATAATTATTTTTCTATTTAAAGCTAATAATAAATATGTCCGTTATTAAAGGTTGGGAATCTTCCAAACCAAAGCAAGGCAAAGCAAAGCAAAACAAAAGTAATGAACTGAATGTAATGGATATCTTGCTCTAAAAATTTAAGAATATCTTGCTCTACTAATTTAAGAAAGACCATCTGCACATTCAGTATTTAATTTATATTTCTCAATGATACTTTACACAATATACCTGATACTTAATGTGATCTCGAACTTGTCAGCAATTTTAATTCTAAAAGATAACATGTAATGCATAAGTAAAAAATCAGTTTTAGTGATTCTTTATGAGATTTGCTTTCCAAACCTCAAAAGTTTTTACTGTAACTAGTTATTTCTTACCAACAGCTAATTATAACCTCATTCACCCATATACTTGATTTTACACTGACATCCATTACTTCATGGTTATTCAGTGAACTGTAACCTACAATGACATTGCAGAAAAATAATTTGTAGGCTGTTGACTAAACTAATCAGAAACTTTGGCCACAACATAGCGATTAGTTTTCCTTGAACAGAGAGCGTTAGTGGGTCAACAAGATAACAGCAAGTGTACCAAGACATATTTTGAGAACTAGTACTTCTATTCAGCAATATTCTTATCAATGAAAACACAAATGCATATTAATCCCTCTTCTGAGTCACTTCTTATGTGGTCAGTACTAGCAGAGGTTCACAGGAAAGTCTATACTTTCACTTTACATGCATAATTTAAGCCTCTCTGCATTCATACAAAGTACACTCTACTCTTTCCATTGCTATCTTGAAGCTGAGTGTTGCTGTGTTTTGAAGATAAAATTAATGTTGTGTTGTCTACACTGAGATTCAAAGCTAAGGTAGGTTTACAAAATCATAGAAATATAGATTTGTAGAAAACTTATGATGACACAGATTATTAACTCTTCCTCCCTGTCATCCCTTCCTCCCTCGAAAAGGATCACCTACACTTGCATATGTTCTTAAATCTTAATGAAGAAAGCAAAAACATGGCAACATGACAAATTGATGCTGTTGCTCGATCTACAGCAAAATAAATATGAGAAAGCAACATTTTCTGTCTCATGCATTGCAGTGAATTAATATTATATTCTTTGTGGGAAAAATTGATGATGAACTTACAGGCTGTTCCATATGCCTGCCATTGTAATTTAGCATTCAGTAATAACTACTTAAATTAGAATTCTGTTGAACAAAAGCACAGTCTGTGCAGTTGCAAACACTTTTCAACTCTCATATCAAATCTTATTACAAAGTTGCTCAGCTTGAATCCTAAAGGGATTGCTGGTTGCCTATTGTGACAGTATCTAACATCCTAGAATACGTTTGCTCTATTGTTTCTAGTCCTCCAAAATATAGGTTGTCCTGATTAAAAGTAACATTAACTATATACAATAATACTTTTTGTTTAATGTGGAAGAATAGAGAAAAAAAATCATCCTACCTTTATACTTAATCCAAAACCTCCGACAGTCTGTCTTCTAATTGTTACTGTTCTTTCCTAGAAAAAAAAAAAATCAAGTTTTGTTAGATTTAGTTTGTGCCATAACATCTATATTCATATTTCAATAAGTTGTTTCTGTGCTATCATCCTACATTTATTTTGCTTGTTTTAATTAGCCTGTGAGTTCCTGAATGCAAGGATCTCATGAAACCTATGCTGCAAAGGAAAAAGACAAAGTTTGGAAGAAAAGAAGAGGTCTTGTCTCAGACAAAAGTTGATTTCTTTGTTTCATACCACACTGGCTTTGTGTACAATAGCAAGTACTGCAATGCAATAAGAACAGAACCGTAGAGTTTAAGTTAGTGCACAATATATGCATCTTAGAGGTCTTAATTTCTACTAGTCCTAAATTGTTCCCGTGTGCAGATGAAGCACTACACGCTGAAGTACATAAACTGCCCTCCTGTAGCACATTTTCCAATTTAGTTTAATCCAAAAAGAATACAGCTTGTGTACTCCTAGACCGCTTAGTGATGTGAACCAAAGCATGATAAGTGCACATGATCCAGAAATTAATTTCAAAGCGCATTCCTAATCCAAATTAAAAAAAAAAAATACAAACACAACAACTGTTGACTTCAGATCTATGGTTTAAAAATAGTATCCAATGATTTAAAGTGTGTTGTTGGCAATAGAATTACTCCAAGCAGCAAATTTTTTTTGTTTTGTTGTTCATCCTAACATTTGTTCTGCAAAATCTATAGGCAAGTATGGATACAAACATCTACAAAAAAAGATTTTTTTTTCTAGTCTATCTCATTGACTTTATTTCCAAAGATCATTTAGTATTAGCCAATTTTGTTAGTGGCAAAAAATCTTAGTAGCAGCTATACCCATATGTCCAGACACAAATAGATGGAACATATAGATTTTTTTAATGCCCTCTACATGTGGTTCTACAATGTATACTCATTTCATTATACATATTACATACATCTGCATATATATTTTATCTATATATGTTCATATATTTAAGCACAATCAGCATAGATTGCCAGTGTCAGTCAGATTTGAATAGAGGTGTTTTTTTTTTTCCTACAGAGCTATTGTTTTTGTTTAAATTAGTGATTGTAAACATTTAATCTAAGAAAGAGTCATATAATTTTGCTGTTAATTGGTCAAACAGTTTTGGTTTTGTTTGGTTGGTTTTTGGGTTTTTTTAACATTTGGAATGCATGAAAAAGATATGTTCTTATATTTGTAACCCACAAATGAATGACTAGTATGGTAACAGAGGAATATATGGCTGTCCTGTTTCATCCACGTGCTTATGTGATGTTCAGAGGTACCAGAAGAGCCTCCTTGGCTTTCTACTCACACCTTCTAGGAAGGAACATTCATAACAGGGTTTCCAGAAACTGGACTCAGCCCACAAAGTTATTCCACTTCAGGCCACAAACCGCACTTAGAAAACAATTCGTCTGCCAGGAGGTTTCAGCTACAGACAATATGTTCAGGATAAACCAATACAGGCCACAGCCTGATGGGTGGTCAAAGCTGAGTTTACACAAACAAACATGAAACACTCAGCTGTGGCTCTACCGGTAGTTGTGTTTTCCCTGTTAATTCCACCTCATTTCCAGCTGTGGCTTGTGTTGAACATCTAGTTAAGAACAGAAGCTTGACTTGTACACTCTAATCAATACATTCCAATATTTTTGTTACACATGCTCAAATCAAATAATAGAAAATCCTTGTGGTGATAAGATGTTGAAAAAGAGCAACTTTTCAATAAAAATACACTGGCTTGACAGCATTACATTAACCATGAATGCAGTAAAGAACATCACATTTTACAATTCAATTTCAAATGAAGTACTGTGCTCAGTGAAAATAATAAATCTTCATTAAAATGTTTAGTTCATGATATGTCAGTAAAATTTAAATAGCAGCATATGAATATATTCTAAGCTGGAGCTATGCTTTTAAAAAGCCTAATAGAAAGCTGTCCCACTGAATATTTCTATCCTTGTTGTTGTCTTTCTTAGCACAACACACACAAGTACCCATGTAAGAGAGTCAATACAACACTACTTCCGGTTTTCACTCAAGTGAATGCAGAGTCAAGCCAGCCCTGAAAACACAGATTTTTGGTCTTTTGGGAGTTTACCAGTGCTCTCTGACAGGAAACTAGAAACATTTTACACTGGAGTTGGGCATTACTTTTTAAGAGAAAGAAATGCATGTTTCAGAAATACATTGCTAGCATAACAGACTACTAAACAGACAAAACTGTGTAAAAGTAAGTAAAGAGAACAGAAAAATTTCAAGCAACTGTAATTTCCCAGCACAACATAATTTATCAGAGGGTTTTGTCTGGCATTTTTTCTAGGTTCTCTCCTATCTCCATTGAGAGTAGATATTAAATATTTCAGGTCTAGACTGCTACTGAACTGAATTGAGCTTTAAAAACATACTTCAAACTAGTTCCACTCCAGTGATTTGTTATGTAAAATGAACGCATTGCATTGTATTTAACCTACCTGTTGAACTACAACGAATTATATGTTTCATTAGTAAACCATCAATAATCCCCTAGTCTACAACTGCAAACCTCACATAAACAATAGAGTGAAACAGCTGTTCCAGAACTGTCAGAAGCATCACACATTTCATACACCAGAATTTTGGCTTAGGATCAGACCCCAGCTTTGATCAGCTCTTCTTCTTCTCCTCAGAAGTTTAGAAGAAAAATGATAGCACCCATCTAACCGTAGTTAATTAATCTAAAACTGAGCCATTGGTCAAGGCAAGTTTTCTCCTGTAATCAGCAAAGAAAAATAAATACATTCAATTCAGGTGAGTCAAAGCAGGTGCCCAAGTTAGGTGATAATCATCTTCATCAGCTGTGTCCTCCATTGAGTATACAGCCAGGATGTCAAATTTAACTTTGGAAATACAAATCTCTCCCTTTAGAGTTGCAAAGTAACTTGAATAAGTATTTTGATGGTAGACACCAGCTATATTTTGCTAGAAAACTCTCTATCCAAGTAACTTCTTATTTGTAACTTGCATGACTTGCATGGGACTTTTTGTACGTGACACAAAATAAACAATCGAAGTTTAATTTTCAGTGCCACCTTCAACCAAGGCGAACTGAATAAACCTTTTCTGCAAAGCAATATATTTTAATGTAAAATAATATTTTAAATATCATGATTAATAAAGGTTTGTTCCAGTAAAGAAGGGCTCTAAGTATCCCGACTGACCATTTATGCTGTTCTAAGTTGAAGATACTGCTGCTCCATTGATTTCAAATATCTGCTTAAAATAAAATCTAACTAAAAGTCTGTGTCAGCTGTAGATTTGTCTATTAATATTTTACCTAGTTTCACTTTTTCCTCTGTTTGCACAGGGTAGTATCCTATGACTGAATTTGCAATGGTCTTGCAAATTCCAAAAGCAAGTTCATCTCCAAGTTTACAACATAAACTTGATTCTGATGAAAAGCTACTTAGTTCAACAGCAAGACTACATAAAATGTCCTGTGAGCTTGTAATTCCATCATCATATTTGTTATCTACATTACACCAAACAGAGAGAAAGTTAGAGCTCCTAGGATCCTTAAATGCACGATTCAGAGCAGTGTTTCAGAAGCTGCTTCCTGGAACAGAACAAAAGTAGTTATCATGTTATTGAAAAACTCAGAGCTGCTGCCAAGCTGTCAGCATTTTCCATGCCTCTAACTCAGCAAACTCCTCATCCACACATATGTTCCTTGACTGAAAAGGAGAGCTAAGAGTTTTGCCAAGAAGATTCTTCCTCAGAGCTACGCAGTGAAATAGAAGCAATGTTTTTTAGGCTTTCATTAAAGAGGTATTAAAATTTCTCCTTAAAACTCATATCATCTTCTTGAGATCATGGACATCATCTTAAATGAGATTAGAACTGAAGAATGACTGTGTAAGCACACAACAACAGGAAATAGAAAACACAGAATCCTATGTAATCATTACCTATTTACATTTAGTCTGGAGTTAATATTAATTTTAACAGTTAAATCTTAGGGCACAGTAAAGATTCAAATATTTCATTCTGACTGACATGTGGTGTAAAAGAAAGTTCATAATTGCTTAAATGACTCTTAACAATTATGATTTATTAGTAATACTTTCAAGTTATTTATTCTGTATAATATAAACCAGTGATCTCATGTGATCTAGTAACCTGTCTCTATGAAAGTGGTCAAACAACAGTTGAACAAAAGGATGAAGAAACTTCAAAACTCTTCATAAAACTGAGTTAACAGCGTGTCAAACTTCAATGTTCCATTACTCAACCTTTTTACTACGATATAAATACCACATTTTTAGTTTGGGTCACTGGTGTGTCTGGTTATTCATCTCACAAGAGTAAAGGCATGAAGAAATAATTTGCCTAGGTCCAGAGAGAAAACAAGACTTCTCTTTTCACAGTGGATAGAACAGACACCAAGGTACTATACATATGGAAGAACACGGAAAAAAAAAAGCTGAATGGGTGCAGAACAAAACAGTAGTTGGGAAAAGAGGACTAGACATGCAGAGGAAGCTACAATAGCACAGTGACGTGGAAAAAAGCAGGGAAATAAAAGGAGGAAAATGTTAGAATATGATTTTTAAAATGTAATAATGAGATATAAAGATACAATCAATACATTGTCAGCAACTTCATAGATCAACCTGTTAACATTTGATGTCATACTATCTTCAAGGCCATGCTCTCACATAGTTTATCAGCTATTACTAATCTCAATCCATTTTGAAATAAGAAAATGTCATGAGAATTTTGTTACCATTGAATTATCATACATTTTCAAGAAGGGAGATTTTATGTTCTCTTTTTGGTAATGCTTTGCTCTTTCTTACTGGCATTTCTTTGGATTCATTGACACGAGCAGTCAAACTTTACACTCATTCTGAGTGTAAAGGACACAGGACACAAGGCGATCATATTTCAATTTCAAATTAATAGTGTCAACAAGGTTTGCTAGCAGACTTGCTCATCTGCTAACAACTTGCGTTGTGTGGCACTCAAAGCTTGTTCCCTTATTTCAGTTCCTCATGCAACTGGAGAAGGTCAGCAGTAAGGGATGGCGGCAAAATGCCTGGTCAGTGGGAAATCCCCCTTCCTCTGCAGCCATGCTGGAGACTGAGGACAGCAAACGCAGCTGTGTTGCGTAGACTGTTAACACTGACACTCAACCACTTGTTTGTTCTCACTTCAAAATGTTCCCAGTCCTACAGCATACACCTAAAAGCAGAAATATTCACCTAAATAGCTACTTATAACAATTCTACTCCTAGGACTGATTTCTTTTAAAAGTACCGCATTTCTTAATACAGAAATAAAAGAGGAAAAAACCACAAATCCAAAGTCAGCATGTATCTGAATTCCCACGAGGTTGGGTAACGAACATTCTCTGTAACTCTGCGATAGCTGGAGTTTTCAGCCACTGCCTCACATCATACACTGCCATTGATCAATGCTTTGGGTTCTCCAAGAGTTTTCTGGTTTGCAATATTTTTCTTTGCACAAAAATAAGCTGGCTTAGGTTGTCCCTAAATAATCACATTTACAACTGCCAGTTCCAGGTTGTCACTTAAAAGCTGTCCAGATTGGCAGGGAAAAAAAAAAAGTTACCACCATCTGATAGATATTTGACGAGTTCTGTGAAAAAAACAGATTCACTCCACTGAATAGCTGACAGATACCAACATGAAAATAAAAATCACCATTCTTACTGGTATCTCTGTGACAGTAACAAGAATAGAAAGTGCTTGAAAGGTGACCTATCTACTCACGTATTTGCAATTCTCTCCAGGACAGGGAGTTTCACTTTAGCATTGTTCATACTATTCAATCACCCATCAGAATCAAAATAGTAAATACATACAGAAATAAATACAATACAGAAAATAAACCCATATGTTTACTATTTTAAGCTTTTCACTTTTTCTTCACTCATTTTTCTACTCATTATTAATGTTAACTGCATTGGGTTTACCTACACCAAAATATATGAAAAGAAAATTTTGAACTCTCAAAAAAGAATTATCCAATGTAAAAGATTTAAAATTTACTCTCCAGAAGTCTCTAAAACTCTAAAAAGTGCAAGCAAGGGAAAATTAATATCTTCAACTGACTGCTCAGGGAAGTTAAGTGTATGTTCTGAATTTAAACATATTTAAAAATTAACAATACCTTTGTCATTTAAATGAAAAGTCAAGAAAAATGTTGTGTAAGGTTTAAAAGTTTAAAAATTATCTCTAATGCAACATATTTTTGTAATACCATATGAGCTTTGTATAGAGTTATAAATCTTTCAACACTCTTGATTTCACAATAGCAAAAGGGCAACTTTAAAAGTGAGATATAATACGTTCTTATCTTTACAAGAATAAGAAGAATGATGGTGTGATTAATAATGCCAGAAATCAAGTCTAAATGCAGTTCAACAATTCAAGTCAGCGTTACTTTCTGACCTTGGAAAAGGTGTTTATTGATGAAGGTTTTTTTTAATTAGTATTGAAATTATGAATTATCTTCACATCAACCTCCCCAAAAGACCCTTAACTAAAAAAAAATGCTAAAATAAATGTTTTATTAAATAATGCACTAATACACAGCAGTGTAGAATTATCTGTATGTTATCATTAGGTGAGTTAGCAGATTTTGGAAGATCTATGACTCTTAATAGAACCGTGAAGAAAATAATGTAAAAATTTAATCGTTCCTGGTAGCTGAATTTAGCAAATTGCCAGCTGCTCACAGTTTATTTTCAGTCTTTTAGAAAAACAGTAGCTGATTCAAACCATCCATCTTGTCAGATGGTACACTGTCACATCTTTGGTTTACGGATCTCACGTGCAATGTACACTACAATAGAAAAATTTCTGAGTACAATTAGTAAACAAAATCTATTGAAGAAAAAAAGAAAAAAAACACAGCTCCCTAGACACATAAACTCCTTTTCATGATAAAACAAAATAATCTTTTTACTTGAATTTCAGATGTTCATGAAAAGTGATAGAAATTGTGAGGATTAACTCTAAAATAAAAAAAAAAAAATTGATTCTGGAATTGCAAAGATTAAAATTTTTCCTAGGAATAAATTTATTGAAGGGTCATATTTCAGATCAGAGATGCTATATCTTAGGCTATCCCTCCTCCCATCATAATTTTCAACAAGGTCCGTATTAGGCTATCCTTGTTAGTCCAGGGTATTGACCTACATGTCTAAAAAGACTGGGCATTGCCTTATTGCACATTGTCATGTGGAACATCATATAGCAAAGTTTTCTGAGTATTATTTCATGCAATTCAAGAAATACATTTAAAAGGACATATAAAATAAAGATCATCTATAATTCTGCCATCAATACTGATGAAGTTCTTACAATGTTTAATTCAGCTGTGTTCAGGGTATTTCTTTTCAGATGAAAGGACTAAAAATCCCAGCTGTTCTGTGCCACAATAAACAGTCATGGAAACTTATGACAACTATAATAATGAGAAAGTTGACGGTTGTCAATATAATAATTATGAAAAAAAAATATTTTGTGAGGGTCGAGTACTTTAGGACAGAAAAATGTGTACCTGACCTAACAGTCACCAGTCTTGTCTTCCCATTTTTCCCATGGAGAGACTCATGGATATCTTCAGAACAGAAGCTACTCCAACTCAGGCATTCACTTCTCATAAAGCCTCTCTACAGGCAAGGATTTAATTTGGATTAGTAAAGACACTGCCTTCTAGACTTTGAGTTTCACAAAATGTGAGCTCACTTATGGTCATTTGCACTGGAGTACAAATCTCCATCAGATATCCACTAGCAGCATAAGAAAACCTCTGTAATACTTATTGATGCAACTGATAATGAAATTTATATCTAATCCATGATTGTTTGGAGGATCTTTGATGCTTTATGGAATTACAGATACAATTGCTGCAGGACCCTCACTAACACTAACATTTTGTTCAACCTACTAAAGAAACAGATGCTTTCTTTTTTAGCGTTTAACACTGTTTATGTTGCTTATAATCTTTTGTGCATTTTGTTTTTCTTACTCCAAACTGTATACAACGAAAGAAAAAACAAAGTTCCTTTTCATCTCTTTAGTTTCAGGAAACTAGATCTCTTTTCCACCAGAAAGTAAGTGTTTGAAATTAAGAACTAGATCCTTATCCCATGTACTCACATTAAGCAGGATCTCATTCCTAAGGAGCCATTGATTTAAATTAGATTATTTCACAGGATGCAGATCAGGGTACCGCTGGAACGTTAAGAGCCTGTTTAAAGCTTGTTAGAGGAGCAGGCAAATTGATTCAGACCCAACAAACAGAAGAGATACTGTTATGAACTAGAAACAGTAATAGCCGTTCCTTACTTGACAGTGCAGAAGTGATTAAGTAAAACACTATAATTAAATTGATTACTTATTAAAACAGATTATAAATAACTTTTACTGTAGCTACTTGTCTGTAAAATTTAACAGTGCTATTGCTCCTCAGTCACAAATTTTATTTTTATTCTTTAGAGTTCATTCCATGAGGCATTCAATGTCAGTTGCTAATGAAAACACTTGCTCTTGCTCTGTAGAATGCATGTAAAAGACAAACAGATGTGGTCAGTCATCTAGAATGACAGAAAGAACAAAACAAAATAAACCAAGCAAAGTAAAAGATAAGAAAAACAAACAAACAAACAAAAAATAAACCGAATAAATCAGGAATAAAAATTAGGAAAAAATGGAAAAAAAAAAAAAAAAAAAGGAAGCCTGTGGGACTTGTTTGATCATGTTATACAATCAAAGCAAAGGATTACAGATGATTTAAATGACCCATGACAAAAGGACAGTTAATTGTCTGTGAAATGACCATCATCCTGAGTTGGAATGATCCTACTGATTGAAGACCTAGTCTTAATCCCAGAGGAAATCAGGGTAAAGTGCTCAAAAGTTACTAGCCAAACAATGACACTGCCAAGAGAAAAGAAACTCCTCAGGACCACACTGATATCAATCAGTTAATGAGTTACGCATTCAATATGCAAATAAAATCAGAGGAATGTAACCGGTGAAGCAAATCATCCACTGTTTTCTACAGCGCTGTGGAAAAATTAAAGAGGACAAAATTGTAAGATAAAGCCTTTCCTGAAGATATTTAAATAGCAAGTTCAGCAGAAGCAATAGATATTACAGCACAATAATGAAGGTTGCATTTTTGCAACCTCTTAATGCCAGAATGGGGTGGTGGACTAATGGTGCCACGGTGTGTGTTGCTAATTGAACAACTATAGCCTGAGGTTGAAGTCATAATTTCCTTCTATCTGGGCTGCCAGATGTCCTGTATATTGAGGAACAGTACAGTCTGACGGGTAAAAGGAGCGCCTATATTCCATCCAAAGCACATAGACCTATATTAGCAAATTGTATTTGTACAGCATGAAACTGTGAAAATATAATGTCAGATTTGTCATGCAAACAAAAATCTTAAAAATATCTCTACAAAATATGATTACAGAATCTATAAAAATCTCTATAGAAATGAATAGTAAATAGTTTTTATTATTTTAGCCATCTTCTAGAAATAAATAAAAAAATTAGCATTACAATAGTTCCAAAACCTACAGCATTATTCTATATAACATTTTACAGGTCTTCCAAATAGTTGTCTACAAAGCTCAGTAGCTTATCCACAAAATTCAATATGATGCTTAAATAACAAATCTGACACATCATGTAAAAACAGTAATACATAAATCACACCATTACACTGTTTCAGCTGCAGTCCATCTTTGTTAACATGATGTGCTGGTAAAACTATTGACCCTTGCAGCATGGACTGGCAGCATGCACAAAATCTGGTGTTGTACCACCGTATGAAGCAATCAAAGCAACAGAGGACAGCAGATAATTCCTCTCCTAGCAAAGCCTTGCCATAACAGTGGTCATCAATTGTCTTCTCAGCTCCATAGACAATACTCAGATATGTAAGTACATTGAGTTATCTGCATTCACTGCAAAAATCACTGCCTGCGTCATTCCTATCGCACTCAGTGGCTCCAATATTACAAGGTGAGTCCAGAGAAACAATACTGCAGTCATGCATATTGCTTATTATCTTATTCTTGCTTCTTCAATGAGTATTGTTAAGATTTACTCTCAAAAGATGATATAGCAAAATACATTTAGTGTTAACGATATAAAATTAAATACCAAACTGTAGAAGCAAGTGCACACATATGTGTATACATATGCTCACAGGCACGCACACAGAAAATATTTTTGCTTTGTATAAAGTACACGTTAAAGAAAAAATAAAAACTACTTACACCAGAATAGAAAGGCTCACCAGACACACAGATCACATCCTGCTCCTGGATCATCAAAATATCTTTGGCTAAGTGCAGTTGCACTTTGAAAGGCTCCTGGTTACCATCCTGCAGCAAACAAATCCCTGTCTTTGTCTTCAAAGGAAGGAATAAAGAAAAAAGTTTTCTCAGTTAGCACTTTGCATGGCTAGAAGAGGTATTTTGAAAAAAGAATAGTTAAGAGAAGAGGCATAGTTACCATAAACAGGTCAACAAATATCCCAAACTATTAACAGTGATCACTGTAGTTATTTAGTGCCCTCAGACTGCAAGAGAACAATGGTTACAGTAGTAACTAGTGAAGGCAGAATTTTCAATAATAAAACGCTATTCTGCCCATCATTTGTGAAACTTCTTTCAAATTGCTTCAGAGCAGCTATGCTTGTACATCTCATCCTTGAATTAAATGATGACACCTCACTTGGACATGAAATAAAAGCTGATGTTCCAGATATTACACCAATTTTGACACAGAAATACATACAATAACACCTCCAAACTAGCCAGGTGTGAGCAGGGACAGCCTACATGAACCCGTTGAGGGCTTTTCCTGATCTGTGAGCACAACACTGACTTGTGCTTTTACACTCCTTTTCAAATGAGGATGCTGACGTTAAGAATAAGAGAAAAGAGATCAAAGAATGCAACTCCCTCCAGTAACTTACTTCTTGCTCTAATTCTGTATTTTGCACATATAGTTAGAGATCAGGAATTCTGTAGGATTCTTCAATATATGATAAGTGACTTTCCAACAATCTAACAGTGTCTTTGTGGCAGCACCTATTTGTGCTACTTTCTGGGCATTATATGTGTGGTATATTCGACTATGATTCATGTTAAAAGAAATGGAGAAG
>NW_010132430.1:0-48565 GCF_000699245.1 Pterocles gutturalis
AGGCTTAGCGGTGAAGATGGCCTCGATGCAATGAGATGCAACGCGATGCATCGTCGGAGGGTCCAGCCCAATTATGTAAGGGCGCTGACGGCCCTCATTGGTTTTTCGCAGGAGGACAAAAAGAGCCCTCCCTCCCGTTTTCTCTCGCTGCTGAGGGTAGCATAGGGGCAGAAGGGGGGAGAATGTGCTTCTCTGGTCCTGACCCTGCAAGTGCCAAAACCTGTATTTACAACAGGGCTTTTGTTGGGAGGGAATTCTTCAGCTCTGTTTTTGGGAGGAGGATGCTGAAGCGGGGGTGTTTTAATTGCAGAGTGAAGTCTGACGGTGTGAATGCCGTGTTAGTGTAGCTTTCGCTGGGAGATTTGGGGAATCAGGCCTCTGAGCGGTGGCGTGGGCTGCTGAAAGCTCAGCCTTAAAAGGGGTTGTTCCCCCCTGCCCTTTAAAAGGGAATGACATGCTCTGACATCACAGTTTGACAGTTTCTGATAAAAAAAACCTATGGCAGGGTTTGCTATGGAGGAGAGCCTTTCCTGCCCAGCCCGGCACCAGCCTCAGCATCCATCCTCACAGTCTGGGGCTGCAGAGGGGGTGCATCCTGTCCAGGTTTTTGTTCTTCGAGTGAAATAACATCAGTGGCCAGCAGTGGTTGTCGCTGTGACAGGGTTGTTAGCCCAGTGGGGCGGCACAGGACACAGCTGGGATGTGGGGGGCCTGCCCTGGGGTCTCACATTTGTCCGCTGCCAGGGACTGGGCTCAGCTCTTCTGTTTAGCTATACGCCTGCACCGTCGCTTCACCGGTTCCTGGAGAAAACTCATGGTTGTCATTTTGTTGCACTGTAACTTCCCTATAGTGTCTGTATGATGGCTGTTGTGCTCTTCCTCTGTGAACGATGGCACTGCACACTTTACAGCTTATGCAGAGTGTTTCAGGCTTGCCTTGCCCCCGCCCCAGCCCTGCGGTTTGGGATCGGAGAGGGTAGCTGCGCGCAGCAGCACCATCCATCCGTGCCCTCCTCCTTCATCTCTGTAAGTGCTTGGTCATGGTGGGAGGGCGTCTGGCTTGGGGAGATACACTATCTTGGGTGCAGACCTCGGCTACGTGCAGACAGAAGTACCTTCTGCAGGAACAATTGAATTGGTGCTGGTTTTATGGTCAGTTTAGGATTTAATTATGTTTTGATTGCCTGCATTTCCTTTGTGAATGGCATTGTTCATCACTTACCATCTCAAAGTCCACGGTATATGGAGTGCTTGTATGCATATGTTTCGCATGGGGTATTTTACTGGCATTGGTCCTGCTAGGACATAATGGCAGTTGAGAGATAAGTTGCTCTGAAGGCTTCCAGGGCAGCAAAGGAGGCACAGGTGGCCTTGGAGCAGAGATGGCCTCAGGTTTAAAATGAGGTAGCTTTTTTGGTTTTGCCAAGGACGGAAAACATGGGCAGGGTTTTATTTTCTTGGTCCTGCTAAGCTGGAAGCAAAAGTGATCCCAAAGGTGTGGCTTCAGTCTGAGCTGTTTGCAGAACCAAATTTCCAAGGCAGATAATGGAACAAGGCAAGAATAGACTGGCAGCTGAGGTAGGAGGGGTGGGACATGTGCATTTAGAAAGAACTCCCCAAGGCCAAATTGTGTTTTCGAGGCTTCAAAGCATCTCTCGTTCTTCCTGAAGGTGGGTGTAGTATTATGGAAAGCAAAACTGTTGGAAAACTGAAACCGCCTCCTTTTTCCAGGGAGGTAAATGAAGTTCCTGTCTTGGAAAGCCACAAGGGAGACGTCAACAACTTCTAATTTGATGTTTTATCTTGAGGAGGAAGACACTACCTGCCCACAGCCAAGTTCTGCCTCTCCTGGCCCTCTGGCTGTGTTAGCCTTGGAGTCTGTAGCAGACCCTTCCGTAGGGAAAATGTTCTGTACACAGAAATAACTTCTCAGCCTGGGACGTAGGCCTGAAACCCCTGTGGCAAGTCCTTCACAATGAATGGCTTTAAATGCAAGGCACCGCTTGGACTGCAAGCCAGCTGGGCCAAGGTGCCAAAAGAGGGATTTTTAGCTTCAGCTGTTCAGCTCACAGTCAGGGGAGCTGAGAAGTGGGGTGATGGCTGGAGATACCGGTGCGAGGCTGTGGGCTGACTGTTTCGTGTGGAAAAGAGGAGTCAGAGTGATGTGGGACTGGGTCTTGCCTTGGGAAAGCAGTAGGATGGGGTGGGCTTCAGCTCACGTAGGTCCTAACATTTTCACGTTTTCCTTGATTGCCTGCATCAGCAATAGTGTGACCAGCAGGACTAGGGCAGTGATTGTGCCCCTGTACTCGGTACTGGTGAGGCCACACCTCCAATACTGTGTTCAGTTTTGGGCCCCTCACCACAAGAAGGACATTGAGGTGCTGTAGCAGGTCCAGAGAAGGGCAACGAAGCTGGTGAAGGGTCTGGAGCACAGGTCTTATGAGGAGCGGCTGAGGGAGCTGGGGTTGTTTAGTCGAGAGAAGAGGAGGCTGAGAGGAGACCTTATCACTTTCTACAGCTACCTAAAAGGAGGTTGTAGTGAGGTGGGTGCTGGCCTCTTCTCTAAAGTAACGAGTGATAGGACAAGAGGAAATGGCCCCAAGTTGTGCCAGGGGAGGTTTAGGCTAGATATTAGAAAAAATTTATTCACTGGAAGACTGATTAGGTATTGGAACAGGCTGCCCAGGGAAGTGGTGGAGTCACCATCCCTGGAGGTGTTCAAGAAATGTGTAGATGTGGTGTTTAGGGACATGGTTTAGTGAGTTAGGTGGTGTGGGTTGACGGTTGGACTTGATGATCCTTGAGGTCTTTTCCAACCTTAATGATTCTATGAGTCTATGAAAGACAGGGCATGAAGCAAGTGGCTGTGTTGTCAGTTTGGGCAGAGCCCTGGGGCCAAGCTGGGGCTGTATGCTGTTCTTGCAGTTATAGAAAGGTATAGCTCTGCCAGGTGCTTCAGGGCAGTCTTTCACTCTGTGGTGGTGTTTGTCTTTTTCCCCAGATTGATAAATACCTTTATGCCATGCGACTCTCTGACGAAACGCTGATAGACATTATGGCTCGCTTCAGGAGGGAGATGAAGAATGGCCTCTCCAGAGATTTTAACCCAACGGCTACGGTGAAGATGCTCCCTACATTTGTGAGGTCCATTCCTGATGGTTCAGGTAAGGAGCTGAGTATTTGTTTTCCGTATTAAACATTGTGTGCCTCATCAGCAACCTGTTAGAAATACACCAATGCACTACCAAGAACAAGAGCAATTTGCTTTCTGGCAAGCCCAGACAACATTTTGAAGACAGCCTCCCCTCTGTGTGCCTGTGTGCTCCCACAGATGCTGGAGGATTTTGTGATTCCTGTGTCAAACCCACTTTCATGCCGACAGAAGAGCCCTTCCTAGCAGTCAGCCCACCAACAGTCAGTACATTTACACTGACATTTGTCTGCCCAACAGTCAGTACTTCACGTAGGAAGATTTTTTAATTTATGCAATTCACACTCACATGATCTAGATTTTTGACAAATACAGTGGCTTTTAGTCATCTGCTGTTTGACATAACATCTCTACTCCACCTTATTTTTTCCCCAGTGGAAACGTGCAACTTTATGTAGTGAATTTGAGTTTCCTGGCTTTCATTTTGCTTTTTGTGGCTACCTCTTGTAGACTGTCTTAGGGCAAACTGGCAGAACTCAAGGAGGCTGGAGTGTATGGTTCAAAAGCTGCTGCTCTGCTGTACTGAGCTTTTTCTATCCAGATGTAGGACTCGTTTTTTTCCGTGCTCACTGTACCTGATAAAAGTGGCACAAAGAGCTATCAGAAACCAAACGATGTTGTATTGGTATTTGAGACCAAGATTGTCCCTATTACTTAATTTAGTGTTTATAAAAAGATTTAAGAAGAGTATATATATGTATTTATAAACAGTATATAATAGTGTTTATTATTTAGTGGTAACACTGGATTTTCCTTCTCATGTAGCATGAGTTGGTTAACTGTAGTTTGGTGCCTACCACAAATTATGTCCCTGTGTGCAGAAACTGCACAGTTGAAGGAACTGCATAACATGGTTACCTGTTTTGAGGCTTTTTTTTTGAGTTACAACCAAGAACTTAGAGTTGAAGGAACATGAAGCCTGATGCTTTGTGTTGGTGCTGGCTGGCAGGTGGAAATCTTTGATAGTTTTACTTTGCTGTTGCTTTCTGCCACCTTAAGCTTTTTTGTGGAAATGTGATTCTGTCTAAAAAAGAACAAAGAGAGAACAAACTTGAATCCTGTGTTTCCCTTGATGTAGCACTACTGGCCGTGATGTTGAAAGGTTGTGTTGAAATAGGCAGCCTGTTCAGAAAGACAGAAGCTGCCATGCACAGATGGGTCACAGACAGAGGTTGCTTGACGTGTTTGCAGGTGATGTGACTTGAGGTCTTTTGCATGGAATCCCATCATATTTACTGACCCTGAAATCCCCTATTTTTCTTTCATGTGTTTGAGTTCAGTTGAGTACAGACCTGTCATCAGGACTCTGCTCTGTCAGGCACTGCAGGTTAGCAAAACTGAGCTGCTTGCAGCAAGTCAAATAATTTTGCAAATTGTTCCGTGGTGCAAACGGGGGAGACTTTGAGATGCAATATAGCACAGGGAAAAGGGGGTCTTGTGCCTGGCCAGGAGAAGTGGGAGAGATTGCTGGATGCTGCTGGGACCAAGCATGAGCCAGAGCAGTGGGTAGCCCTGGTCTGAGTGTATGTGTGTCTGTACATCAAGGCATTAGTTTCAGATCATGTATTACACAACTACTTCAAAAAGCAACCTTGTGTGTTGCGCATGGGGTGCTCAGTTCTTGATCCTGGGCACATTTGGGGCCTGCAGGCCTCTCCAGGACAGGCATGCTGTGGGCAGTGTGTTTGCAGCATGGGTTAGGGCAAGGCGGTGCTTTGCCCTGGACAATTCCTGTATAATACGATAATAATCTGTATACGCATGTTGTGAGAATCTCTTGCATAGCTGTTAGAAATGCAGGCAAAACCATTCCACTATGAGCCTAGAAAAGGCATGTTGTGACCCCAGGTATGAGCAATGTGTGCGGTGGGTGGGTATTAGGGCGCTTCTTTCCCTGATTCACCTGCGCGTGCCTGCCACATCCTGCACAGATGCAGCCAGGGCAGGCGCAGAGCCTCCTTCCCTCTTCCTTCAGAAGGCTCTGGGGGGGCCCTCGTGGGTGTGTCTGTGTTGCTGTGCCCAAAGTATGGGTTCAGCTCCCGGGTGATGGCAGTTTCTGCCTTCAGCTGTCCTTCCATAAAAGCCAGAGGCTGAAAGCCTGCCCTTTTCCCTGGCCTGTCTCTAATTACTGCCTTGTAAGCTCTTTCCTCTCAGCCTGATTATTATTATGAGAGCTGACTATTCAGAAAAAATACTGTTGTTTAGTTTCAGATCTGTGCTTGTGTACTTTAGTAACAAGGAGCTTTTGAGTGACAATTTTGGAGACTCTGGAGACATTCGTGTTAGCAGAGTTTTTTGCTTCATTCAGAGCTGCTTAATTTACAAAAGCCACAAGTTTTTTTGTCCATAGTGCCCAGAATGATATCTCAAGCTAATTCAAAATGCTTTCAAAGGATCTTCCTAAATTAATTTACAGCAGGCTTGATTGCATCTTGGTGTTATAAAGCATAGATTAAATGCTGCTACTTGGGTTTAATTCCTGAAGTACACTGAAAAAAACCTGCTACTTTGCATAAAGGTTTACATTCTAGTTCAGAGTTTGTTCCTCTTTTTAACTGAAAAGGATAATTCTTAATAATTTTTTTCTTGTGAGGAGCTTGATGCTTATCTGTTAATCTGTTAATTTACTGCCAGATAAGATATTTCTGAAGTGCAGTATTTGTTTGAAGTATGTACCAAGGTGCGTTTAGGCTTGAAAAAAGGCCATCTGGTCCCATGTTGATTTTTCCATTATTTATTGGAGGTAATGGCTTCAATTCAACCAAAGATACTCATACGATAAAGCTTATTTCGGTATTTGGCTTAATGAGACACTTGTGGTAAGTGTTTTGCTTCCGGTCTTGTTGCGGGGAAGGGGATTATGAGTTACTGAATTTGTTACGCCAAACTCAACAAAGGGAACTGCATCTACAGCTTGGATATGGTCACATTTTAAATTACATTTGTGCTGGAGCAAAGCGATGTTTAAAGCCACACTGCTCAGAAACACATGGGGAAGTGCTGCAAGATCTGTATTTTGGCAAACTCTGAGTTTGCCCATGTTTTAAGCAGCAAGAAGGAGAAGTTGCATTGCAATGCAGTAAAGTTAGGAGAATTGTTAGGAGCTCTGGGTTCCAGCTGTCATTTTGCTACACTTTTCTATACGGAGGTTATTGTTCTTTGTGGTTTCTCACATGACAGTGTTTTGTTTCTGTATTACACTGCGACCCTGGAAAACTGTAAGGGCTTTTGCAGTGTCTTTGCCTCTCTTAGGCTGTTCCTGCTGGAGATCCTGCCCCGAGGGAGGCTTTGCGGAGCGGGATGGGGTTCCTGGAGGTGCATGGGGCGATGAGGAGGAGCAGAGTCCTAACCTAGACTTTAGGAGCTTTGGTCTGAGATTGGGCGTAGTGATCTTAGAGGCAAGTCTGGGTCTGTAAATCCTTGTGGATAAATTGCATGCCTGTTATTTTGGTGACTGGTGGTCTAAAGTTGGAAGACCGAATGCTCATGGGTTGCCAGGGATCGCCGAGCATCCCCCAGATAAGGGGGAGTAACTGTGGGTTGGAGTTGGGCCGTTGACCAAAGTGGACACTGTGAATTGAGTTTCCGCAGCTGATGGTTGGACTTGATGATCCTTCAGGTCTTTTCCAACCTTAATGTTTCTATAATTCTGTGATTCTATGAAAAGAGGCCAAAGAGTGCTGCAGGATGGAACTGGCAATCCAGATCAGTGGTGCAGGATGTGTGGGGGAGGCAGCTCGTCCTGCTGTGTCATGGGGTGCTTCTGACACTGTGGAAAAGTACAATTCGATGAGGAAATCAGGATGAGAAAGTGCTGTGCATCTCTGCTTCATCACCCTCCGAGCAGCCTCAGTGAGCCCAGGGATGCTGTGCACAGACACGGATGTTTGCAAAGAGCCTCGGTGATTGACTGCAGTCTGGACATGCACCCCTGTGTGATAAGTTGTGCGTGCTGCTTCCCTAAATATTGTCTTTCTGCAGACTTTAACGATTGCTGTCTTTGTTTGTTCCCTCTTTGATAAGGCGAGATAGCACAAGTGGTTCAGCCAAATTTATTTGCCTTGCTCTCCAGCGGGTGCTGAAAGTGTCATTCCTCAGATAGCCCGACCACCTGTCTCTGTTGCCCGAATTACACCCTGAAGTCTGTGGAGGTGGGGGAGTAGTGGATTTTACTTCAGACCTTTGAAATCCAGATCCCTCTCCACCACAAAGGGAGATAGAGGTATCCTAACTAAAAAAGCAGAGTTATTTCGGAGCTCTGCGCAAGGGTTCGCAACTTCTGGATAACTCCTGCAGCAGTGCAGGGCCGCCCTGTGATTTTTTGGACTGTTGTTTCTCTGGCTTCTGTTGTCTGACTACAGTTTCCAGTGAATCTCTGCTTCCGGGGTGAAATAAGTGGCTCCTGCTTTAACGACATCAGTGTGTAATTTGTTGATTTTAGAGTATTGCACAATGCAGCCACCATTTGCTGCTGTTTGCCAGAATGACACAGGTTCATTTACAGCAAAAGACTGCTCATCAGTGGTCTGACATCCCTTCATTTTACTGTCTCCGTTTTCAACATCTTTTTGGCTTTCTCCTGAGATCTTTGCTCTGCCAGCTTCATCATGAGATCTGGATACAGACTGTGCGTTCTTTTTGGATAAATCCTCACTGCAGTTGGCCGTGTGTCAATGGTGGTTGGCGTTGCTGTTGCAACTTCATGTTAAATTGTAGGGAGTCAGACTGATGCCCTGCAGCTAGAACTTCTTTGCTGTAGGCACTGGGTGTTTGCCTATTCATTGTACTTAACAGAGCTTGATGTTTCCCAGATTTGTGCTGCATACAATTTTTAATCACTTGTTTCTTGTTTTCCACATAGAGAAAGGAGATTTCATTGCACTGGATCTTGGTGGTTCTTATTTCCGAATTCTGCGGGTGAAGGTATCACATGAAAAAAAGCAGACGGTACAAATGGAAAGTGAAATTTATAATACGCCTGAAGATATCATGCATGGCAGTGGAACGCGGGTAAGCACCTCTTGCTTTGGATGTGTCTCTAAAGATTTACTGCTTTCACACTGCCGTTTCAGAAAAACACCACAAGAGTGACCTTAGCATCTTAACAGTTGCACCTACAATGTGCACAGACTCGGCTACAGCTCTTTGTTGATACTGAAAATAAATAAGCAGTAGTTAGTGTAATAGAACAGGCATGAGTGCTGCCAATCTGCTGTCATTGTGTCAGAGACTTTTGTCTGAGTTGGGGAAAAGTGGCCTAAAAGTAAAAATTCTGACTTTTGTAGTAAAGTTACTTTCCACAGGTAGGAATGGTGATGAGGAATACAACTTGGTCTTTGTAAGCGACGAGCTGGAGCAACCCTGCAGTTGTAATGTTAGATGAGGGATAGAAATACTCATGACAGCCACATATCTGTCCTGGCAGTCTGAGCGACTCAGCATTCATGAAGAGTACAAGTACGTTAGAAAAGTTACAGGAAGCTGATAGAATGTTTTGGCACAACTTCAACTTAATTTTTGCTGAATAGATCATGGGGTTTTTTAAATCTCCCTTGTTCCAAGACTAGACAAAATTTGGATCCATTTACTTGGATTTCAGATTGGGTTCTTAGGAATATTTTATTTTTTTTTATGATCAGGAAGTGGATTACAATAAATGTTTTACTGACAGATTTGTCTCTGTGTCAGTGGAAGACAAATGAGAATTTCCATTCTTGGAAAAAGGAAGTTTCTTACAGTTTTTACTAGAATGAAGTGCTGTTTAGGAGTATAAGAGACCTGCAGGAAACTTACAGCTTGTTTCAGAAGAATAAACAAAAGAGGAAAAAAAAGTAAAATTGTACAAAAACAGCATTTATAGCCTTAATGTATTTTCTGTAGTCACCTTGCTACCCTTAACCTATGTATCTAATAACTGCTGGTGTGTTCTTATGCAGTAGTGAGTGTAAGATGGCAATCATGGCCCATAAGTAGCACTGATAGAAGCATTGCTGTGCTATCTGAACAACAGCAATAAAATACCTTTCTTGTAAATACTTTTCTACCATTATTACTGTGTTATCTGGCCAAAAGGTCATGCAGTGGCTTTCCCACAGGACAGGTTTGGAGGGGAGCTGAGCTGAGCTGCCAGTTGCTGGTGGAGGCAGGGAAGTGGAGTGGGCTGCCCGGAGGCAGGTTTAGAGTGTGGGGTTGCTGCCTGCACACCCTGGGGGCAAGTATCTGTCCTGGGGAGGGAAGGCAGGCAGACTTAAGGCAAGACTTGATGAAGACTCATGATAAGAGTGTAAGGAGAAGCCAGGAAAGGAGATATCAGGTCTGCATTCTTCCAGGGCTTTGTTGTATTTATATTTTAACTTTTAAATATCTGAAGGCCGTTTGGCTGTTGGGAACCATCATTGGGAAACAGCAGTGTGGATCTCAGGCTGATAGGCTTTGTTATGGCTTTTAAACTGAAAGAGAGGCGAGCAAGGCTTCCACTGACCCTGGGGGACAGCTGCTGCCATATTTAAATGCCAGGAAAAGAAGAGGAAAACTGGAAGTATCATCAGAATTGCATCTAACTTCAAAGTTGTCTCATGACAATATCCAACTACGACTGAAACGCTTGCTGTGAGCCTTTGCAGGGAGGCATGGCGGATGCCCAGGAGGTGTGTAGGCAGGTGATGATTTGTTGCTTATGACTGATGTGCACAGTTGAGGTTCTCTGAAAACTCTGAGCCAGATTAGTGGAATACTTGGACTGCACTGCCTGTGCAGGTAGGCTAATAATATGTTTTTCAGCAAGCTGTGTCATTACCTTCAGTGAGTTATACTTTTAAAGCCTAATACATAATCAGCTTATTGGATGGATTGCAATTTATGGCTTCATGTCTCACTGTCATGGTTAATTTTGTGATATTTTCTACTTAATTGCGTTCAAACTTCTATTTTTGCCTGTCTGTCAGGCACGGGCTGACAGCTTTGCCAGACAGAGACAGTTTCCTGTCAAAGTCAAGGGCAAAACTCTCATTGACTTTGGCAGTGTAACAGCAGGTCTAAAATTTGGAAAAAGCCTGTCTTCCGTGTCAACTCAGCAAATGGAATGTGCCTTGAGGCTTGATTTTAGTGTTTGTTTTTGCATTCTGCTGCCGCTGGTGGTAGGTTATGGATTTACGGCTGTTCTCCCCATCTGAAGCAGTGGTTTCCTTGCTCCTTAAATTTTCCTCATTCAGGGGCTTGAGCCTGAGCTCAGATCTTCAGCTGCTTGCCAAAGCCTGCTGGCTGCCAGCCAAATGCATCCTTGTAGAGCCCAGTCTGAGCAGGCAACTTCATGGCCAGAGGAAGTAATGAAGCCTGATATCATATCGCTCAGAGTCTTGTGGTTGTATCACTTGTATCACTTTAGGTCTATAAAGGTGTAAAACTTGTCTGGTCCTTTCCTCTTGGCTTTAGTGTTCACTTTGTCTGTCTCTTTGATGTTTGATACAATATTGGGTTTGGATGTCAATATGGGCATGGGCACGTATAGATGCTTCCTTGAGTCTCCTTACGAAAAATCTTACTACCATCAATGGTAGCAAAATTAATAAATGCCTTTCTCTCTCTTTCTGCTGCTGAGCAGTGCCTTCCCTCTGTGCTTTATTAAAAACAGTAGCACAGTCAGACTGTGCATCACTGACTAGATGCTGCTACTGTCATGTCAAGAATGTGGCTAATAATTAATCACATTTGCCTGTGCAGGCTGGGGCACGGGTTACGCTCGCGCACCCCACTGCCAGCCTGGAGCCCTAATGACTCACGGTGCATGGCTTGCAGCAAGCGTGCGCGCCAGCTCACAAAGCATGTTAGCTTCAGCAGGTCGTGCCGGGACTGCACGGGCAAACACCGGCAGGTGCATGGACTTTCCGGAGTGCTTTGGGAGCACAGTTGGACTTTACAAAGCAGGTCCGGTCTCTTCTCTATACAGTTGTGGTTCATTGCATGAGAGGGATTTTCGTAACAACATCCAGAGTCAATATTTCTGCTTCCTGCTCTCTGAATTCCTGAGGGGTTTGAGGTTGGCCTCTGGTTATCTTTTGTAATCCTGGGAGCAGCTGAAAGTTTAGTAGGATTGAGTATTTAGCAAGTTACATTCAGATGGAGAGCATAATAAAAACATATACCCCTGTTATTTCTGTAATCCTCCTGCAGAAGTTGTCATGTTTTATTATTTAACTACAGTTCTTTTTGTAACTCCATTTTCTCTCTCCCTTATCTGGACAGCTGAAAATAGCCCTATGGAAGTGTAGCAGCCTAGGTTGCTTTCCCATGATGTTTTCCTGCGTACGCTCAGTGAAATGTCCTTGATTCGCCCAGGACAGTGAATGGCAACATTTTCCCTGGGAAACTACTTCTGCTTAATCAAATCTGACCTTGTTTTAGGAATGAGTTTCAGGTGTTTTGTTAAATCGTGACATTACAGACACTGCTTCTTGATGTGCTTTGAATGGCAAAATATTCCTCTTGTTTTTTTGCAATTGCTGCAGCCTGTCTGTAGTGCTTTCCCATCTCTCTGAGACTCTGTAAATTGTTCTTGATAAAGCTGTGCAGGCTAACTGCAACCAACAGATAGCTTTTTGTACTCCCTCCCAATTATTCCAGTCTTCTGGGCAGTTCTGCTAGCCTCATCCCACCAATGCTGCAGATCGGGTTGTTTGGGTTTTTTTTGTTTGGTTGGTTGGTTTTTTTTGCAGGGAGTTAAAATGTGAAGCACAGTTATCTTCTGGGGCAGGTGGTGACTTGTAAATAGGTTTGACATCCATTTCTGGTATGGATCTGTTCAAGGCATGTCTGGCTTTTGGATACTGGTCGATACAAACATGTATTTTTGTTGCTTGAATTGTCAGGGCTAGATTTTGGCTTCGAGTGTTGCAGTCTACCTGAGAGGCTTTCCAAATACCTTGGTGCGAGAGACACCCTTCACCTTCAAGCCCACATGTGGCCTGGCTCCTGGCCTGGCTGTCAGGCACTCGTGATGCCATTGTCACAGGGCACTGCCCAGGGGCCATCAAGGTGGCTAGGTGGGAATTTGTACCCGCAAGCCTGGGGCAGGCTGCCTGCATCGTTCAGCATTATAAAAAATGCAGAAAATGTTCCCATTTTGGATTGTGTCTCAGACCATGTAAAATATTTAGACAAATCCCCTGGGTTTCCTTTTTGTTTGTTTGTTGTGTGCTTTAGGAATAGATTTGTGATGGTGTCCTTTTGGGTGGCTTCCGCAAAGCGCTGGCTTCTTTAGTCTCGGAAATGGTTGAGTGAAGCAGATGTTGATCTTCTCTTAGCTGTAAAAGTACTCAGCCTCATGTGAGACTGGATCCAAAATGTTCTTTTGAGATGCTCCTTCCTGTTCTTGAAAGGTTAAAAGAACATTTTTGTTCTCATCAAATGAGGGTTATGGCAGGGTTGAGAGCCACGTGCCACTTTTTTCAGGAAAAGCGTTTTTATATGGGTGTAAAAGATGCCATGCAGAATTAGGTGTGTGAAAGGACAATGTATTTCATAATTTATTAACTACTAAGGTGGTAATTTACACTGCCTGAGAGTATTTTCGTAGGTATCTCATTTATAAATCTTTAAAAATTTGGAGCAGGTATTTTCCTCTTCCCCTCACCCAGTACAGTTTTCGTATGCAGTTTGAAATACTTTCGCCCTGAAACTGTATCTCTAGTCATGGTTGTTTTATTTCTTTTTGTTTATGCTGTTTTGTATTTTTCATTTTCTTGTAGCTTTTTGATCACGTTGCTGAATGCCTTGGAGACTTTATGGAGAAACAACAAATCAAAGACAAGAAATTACCAGTAGGGTTTACATTTTCTTTCCCGTGTCGACAATCCAAACTAGATGAGGTAAGAAGATTTCACAATTTTCTTATTACGTAGAAGAGCTACCATGTTATTAAAACCCTGCTATGAAAGGCATATTCCAGACAGGTCTCATTTTCGGGATAAATGAGTGTTATATTTCACTGTCAGACTTCATTTTTGTGTTTATGTTCCTGTCTGAAAGAGCTGGTTAACAGATGACGAAGAGGCATCTGATGTTTTGTACTGCCTCTGCATGAGCTCCTCGTATGATGGTTTACTGTGTAAACACGGCAGCGGTTTTGTCAGCCTCCTGTGCAGCCTTTTTTACCTCTCCATGGGATGTAACTGGGAAGGACTCCGCCCAGCAGCGTTTGCTCAGATTTTGATGAACTTCCCAAGAGCACGCACTGATCCAGATCAAGGTCTCCCTGCTGAGCAGTGGTGCTGAGCCGTGCTACGGCCTGGATGCTCAGCACCGAGGGGGATCGGGCAGGGCGCCTGGAAGCAACGTGCTTTAAAAACGGATGGAAATAACCAACGCTCTATGAAGTGGCTGATGTGATTCCCATGACAAGGATGCTGTGGTATTTTCCTTCTCTTGCTCATTCTATCACAAGTGACTCAACAGCCGCCTGGTACAGCATTGCTATGGCAACGGGGTAGCAAATTAATGAAAGTTAAATCCGCACAAAACGCTGAAGAGGTTGCACCGTTCAAGCACGACCTGCTTTTCTATCTTGCAGGTCTCTAGGTTAGCCTGGTGCAACAGCTCCCCATGTGTTGGTACCGAGGAGGGCCAGGGGAGACATGACTTTTATTACATTTCATACTTCTGGAGCTGGGAAGCAGCTTTCACACTTCTGGAGCCAAAACCAGGGGTGTTCACTAACTCAGCATCTGAACGTAGCTAAGAGCAGAGAGCTGCCTTTTCCTGCATCACTTGAGAAGAGATGAGTTGATTTTGGTGCAACTCTGTGATCTGGCTGTGGTGCATGGTAAGGCGCAGACTGATCACTGCAGCAGAGTTGTGCTGGGGATGAGGGTGTAAATTTCGAGTTGTCCTTGTGAAAATTTAAGTTAGCTGGGATGAAGTTATGCTTGTGTGGGGCAGGGGCAGGCAGAGAGCATGTGGGATGGGCTGGGGACACCTGCAGAGGCTTGCAGATGAGTGATGGTAGGGTGGACTCTTTCTGAGAGTTTTTATGATATTTTGCACACTTAAAAATATGTTTTCTGGATTCTGTGGGCCAGATTTGTTCCTGGATTGCTGCTTCTGTGAGGCTGTGCTTGCCTGGGTGCTGGTTTGATGCTTGGCGAGCAGAAGGAGGCAGGGTGGTCCCTGATTTCTCCGAGAGTGACAAGGTGGCACCCCACGGTTGGGCCTTTGTCAACCCCACTGCTCTCCCTCTCTGCTGCCAAGGCCTTACTGCAAACCAGAAATTCTTTCCGGCACTGTGGCTGGTCACACTGAGAAAGAGCTGCTCTTTGCAGTGTGGTTTGACTGGTTTCCTGAATGATAAAAGTAACGTGGACCAAGGAGCCTTTTTGGTCGCCTGCAGAGTGGGCTTTGCCCGTGGTTTTCCTGTGCAGCAGCGCAGGGCTTTGCTGGGTTTCTAAATGATGATAATGAGGATGGCACAGTGGCAAAACTTAGGCAAACTGAGTTTGTGGTTCAGTGGTAGGAATACCTCCTGGTCTGGAAAGAGCTCCCCTAGTCCCTCTGTCCCCCGTAGCTTTGGGTGGGAATGCAATTCCAGTTGGGAGGGTGAATGTGCACAAGTTGTGGTTGATTTTTAAGCTGAGATATGGGCAAATGTACACATGGGCAATGGCTGCTTGTGCCTATAGGCTTCAGCTTTTCTGGTTTTTGGCTTCTTGGACTCCTGTTGTGATAGATGTGAATGTTGTGATGGATATGAAAAGCTGAGCTGATTTGAGTTGTCTTTCCTGTTGAATATTGTCAATGCATTTTTCTTTCTTTTATTATTACTTAGTTATTTAGTGAATGCTCTGAATCAGCTAGGCATGATCTAAGTAGAAAAAAATCAGATGTAGTCGTTACCTTGGGGGATTTGCAGGCTCTTTATGACAGTTTGCAGACAAGGAATTCAATACCAGGATGTCCTTTTTGATCCATGCTGTAAGTCGGGGACATACGTTGTTGCTACATTTCCAGTATTTCCATTTGCCTTAACCCATAAACACGATCATGTGCTGAAACAAGCCTGGGCTGTTGGGACTTCAGGCAGCAAAAGTGCAGCAGTCAGATACCCGCCACAGCTGAGTCCTGGACGTGCAAACATCACACCCCTTCTCTTTAGTCAGTCCCGCACAGTCAGCTTTTTCTGAAAGCAGTCAATTTCCATGGCCCAAAAGGATTAAATGGTTTTCCAAGAAAAGCTGTCGAGGAGTAACAGGGAGAAGAGGGGGCTGAAAAATACAAAATGCAAAAGCCATTTTCTAGCAAGGGAGGGGAAAACAATTTCCCAACTTTCAGCTTACTGTAATGAGAATCAAAGACCACCAATTGTCATGGGTTGGGTTGTTAACGTCATATAAGAAAAGTGACCTGAAGATGCATTTGAAGTATAAAATCTTGTTTTCAAGGGGAAAAAAAAAATCAATTTGTCTTATGGTGGCATCCTGTCGAATATTGCTCTCTTGTTTTGTCAGGGTATTCTCATAACATGGACGAAGCGCTTCAAAGCAAGTGGAGTGGAAGGAGCAGATGTTGTGAAGCTGCTTAACAGGGCCATCAAGAAACGTGGGGTAAGTTGTACTTCATTCTTTTTTAAATTCTGTATCACAGAAAACTGGCATTTCTATGTCAGGGACCACCCTTCATGTCACTGATTCGAGTGTGTGATCCAAGTGATGGTGCAGCTCTGCTTTCTTGCATGAAGGTGGGCAGTTTTACTGTTTGCTGGGAAAATAAAAATATGTCAGAGTTGCTGCGTGCAAGCTGTGGTTTTCCTCATAGCACAGAACTGAGTTACTAGGTTGTGGTTTGTGCCTGGCAACCTTCAGTGATTTTATCACTCTCCAAAAACTAAGAAAGTGCTGTGTGTCAGTGCTGCAGCTTTGCAGTGATACAGACATGTCCCATTCCTGAGAAACTGCATCTTGTGGTCTGGACTCAGCTGAGTTGTGCAACTGGAAGCAGGAAAGGAGCAGAGTAGAAGAGAAGGGGGATTTCAAGCTCAGTGAGCTGTGTTGCTCCCTGCAGTCCCTCACTGCTGATTTTGTAGAGGGTGAAGGTGACCAGGTTGCTGATCTATACAAATAAAAAGGCACTGAGCTTGAGATGGAATGAATTTGGCTTTGCATAATGCTTGCAGCCAGGTGATATGTTGATTACTCAGCATCCAAATTAATCAGAAAGTGGGCAGTATTTGCTCTCTTTGGGCAGTTGTGGACTCTTAAGAAAACCCAAGTTTTATTATCACTGAGCAGCATTGCTGTAGTCAGTTACTATCATCAGACTTAGACAGGTAGAATAACACACTGAAGAAGCTGGAAAGGAGTGACTGCACGTCATTTGGATAGCTTTTTTAATTACATTATTTGCTTATATGTTTATATTAAAATCTTAGCTTGAAATAAAACTCCTAGATGTTTTAAGTGAATTATATGAGAAATACGTAACTTGGGAATATTTTCTAGACTGACTCCTCAAGCACCTGCATCAAATTACTCCATGACGTTTAACTGCAAGAGTTCCTCCATCCCTCACGTATAGCCCTTTTCTTTCCTGCCTAAGGGTGCTTCTGTGAGAGCAGGTCTTTGCTCTCTAGAATTTTGCTACTGCTGTTTTATTGTTTGCTTAGTACATTAGTCTGCTCTCATTGTCTTCTTGGGTACGTGGGATAGGGAACCGGCAGACAGAGCAGGTGATATTGAAAAAGATGAGCAGGTGGTATTTAAAAAGATATTTAAAAGAGATTAAATTATTTGTCTACTGTTCCTTGTGAAGTTAGTTGATATAAGCAAACCAGTGATAAACACAAGCTGTTTTCCAGAAAAGCCATATGGGCCAAGTAACGTTTTGTTTCTCCATCAGGACTACGATGCAGATATCATGGCTGTTGTGAATGACACCGTTGGGACTATGATGACCTGTGGTTTTGATGACCAGCGTTGCGAAGTTGGCTTGATCATTGGTAACGCACATTGCCACTGTAGCATGCACGTAGGTTTTCTCCTTTTGCCTGGCCTGTCTGGTTAGCAGCTTCTGATGTCCTTTCCCTAAAGGCACTGGCACCAATGCCTGTTACATGGAGGAGATGCGGCACATCGACCTGGTGGAAGGGGATGAGGGCAGGATGTGCATTAACACGGAGTGGGGGGCCTTTGGAGATGATGGCTCACTAGAAGACATCAGGACCGAGTTTGATCGAGAGATTGACCGTGGATCCCTTAATCCTGGGAAGCAGCTGTGAGTGAGGCAGTTGTCTGTGAGCTTTGCTGCTTTTGCTTTCCACTCCATGCTCCCTTTTACACTTGTGTTATGAATTCAGCAGTTCAAGCAAGCTCAGCTTTGCCCATGGTGAGGCAAACTGCAGCTGGGCTCTGCCTCCCAGTGTTGCCTGTGGCCTGCTGGGTGACTGCTGCTGTGCTCTTCTGCAGGTTTGAGAAGATGGTCAGTGGGATGTACATGGGAGAGCTGGTGAGACTCATCCTGGTGAAGATGGCCAAGGAGGGGCTGCTCTTTGAGGGGAGAATCACCCCTGAGCTTCTCACCAAAGGGAAGTTTGAGACAAAGCACGTTTCTGCCATAGAAAAGTAAGTACCTGTCCTGTTTCACCCCCTGGGGTTCACAGTGACTCTGAAAGTTAATTTTCCAGCATCTCTTTTCGCTTTGTGGGGAGATGTGCTACACTGGGGGTGGCTGCCATCCTCCAGCACAGGTGCAGAGCTGGCATGTATGGACCCCCAGCAGATGGCTTGTGTCCTCTCTGAGATTTCTTCATTTTCCTGTGTTGGGAGGAAGTATGAAAACCTACCAGTCTGTGTAGCTACAGGGTATGTGCTGTGCTACCTCTCGCTCTCTTCATAAAAACTCAGAAGTCACTATCCTGCAGCTAAATGTGGCAGTGAATTGGCTTAGTGCCTCCGAGCAAATACTTGTGTTGCTCCTTGCTGTCTCCACGGAATCGCTGGGCAGGAAGAAAACAAGCGTGACAAGGCAGAGCATTCAGTCTCGTAGGCAGTGCCGGGTGCTACGTGGTGACCTCTGAGCTATGCGCCAGTTGGTTTCTTATGGTGTCATCACCCCTTTGGTCAGGAGTGATTGGCTCTCCCCCCCTGCATTTTTAAAATTGACATCACTGGGATAGTCTGTCCTGTAGTCATTGGGCTGGCTTTTCTTTTACAAGTGCTGCTGATTTTGGTACACGTGTATATCAGTACTGTTGATTGCGAGTGCAATGCCAGGAGAACAGCCAGTAACTTCTGCAGTGCCTGTTGCCCCTGCCCCATTTTACTCCTGTCCCTGCAGACCATCTCATCTGAACAATTTTCCATTAAATGTGTGTGTTCGTTTGTCTTAACCATAGAGGTCCCTGTAGTGGACCAATGTAATGTTGAACAACAATGGGAAAAATGCAGTTATTGAGAAATTCCGTTATTAAGAGCAAAATTTGCTATGAAATCCCCTGTCACTCCCTGAAGAGCACTTTGGTTATAAGTGGGGGGCACATCCTTGTGCAGCTTCAAATTTCTAGCTGATGCTAGCAAGATGCAGTAGTCCTTAAAAAGATGTATGGGGTGCCGTTAGTAATGACAAGATATATTCCTTGTGTTTTTGTCTCGTAAATGATTGAGGTGGACACGGATAAGTTTTGCCACAAACTTTGCTCTCAGGCTGGGTGCTAACGTGGGAAAAGGCAGTGCAAGAGGCAGAAATCCAGTGAGGTTGTAAAAGTCTGGAAAGAGACCCATTAGGATGAAATCACTTAGGCAACCTTCGCTCGGGGTTTTGTTTTTCACACTGGGCTTAGTGTCTTGAGACATATGAACAAGCAAGTGTGGGATTAGGTGAACGCTTAGGCTTGTGCTGAATTGTGGGGCTGGTGCTTCCTGCTCCAGAGAGGAGAAGCTGTTTGAAGTCTAAAGCATCAGTGTAAGGAAAAAGCATTCAATTTCTCCAGGTCTGTAAAAGTGCTTGGAAGTTGCTAATCTTCTTGGGGATGCACTGCAGGAGCTGTCATGGGGTTGCTGCTCTGCTTGCTCGGTACAAGACTTGGTCTGACCATCTGGCACAAGGAAAATGTGGTCTGTGTTGGAGGGATTATTGTTTGTCTGGTTTCCAGTGACATGAGGTAGCTGTTGCCTTGTGGGAAACAAACTTGAAGGAGGGCAGGCTCTTGGGTACACATGGGAGTAATCCTTCCATAGGGTGGCTGCTATAGTACCTGGAATTGCATGGTTTGTAGGTGGCGTGTTTGGACCAGCCTTTAATGGAAAGCTGTTTCTATCTGTGAATGAATGCATATTTAAAGCATTTTATTTCAAGCCTCATGGAGCTTCCCAGTCCAGATCCCTAAGAATTTTTTTTTCTGACCCCATTCTCAACCCCAGGCAGGGACTTGCATGGTTGTATGCACCTCTGCCTTGCATTTTATAGCTCCCCCACTAAGATACACCCTTTACTGCTCTCTCTTTGTAGGAGCAAAGAAGGTTTGAACAAAGCCAAAGAAATTTTAACCCGCCTGGGGGTGGAGCCATCCCACGAGGACTGCATTGCCGTCCAGCACGTCTGCACGATCGTGTCCTTCCGCTCAGCCAACCTGGTAGCTTCCACGCTGGGTGCCATCCTCAACCAGCTGAGGGATAACAAAGGGGTTGGCCGCCTCCGGACCACCGTGGGGGTCGATGGCTCCCTCTACAAGATGCATCCGCAGTGAGTCCCTCTGCTCCTGCTGTTAATACTCTTCACTTGCCATGGCCTCTGGTTTGCAAAGGGTTGAGCATGTAACCCCAAGGTGTCACCTAGACGTGCAGTTTGGGTGTGAGATAAGGCAGCTGAAACATGGGCGAGGGGGTTTGGTCTGAATGGGGAGCTCAGGGGGTTGGAGAGATGTCTTTAACTGAACAAATAGGGTGAGATTTTAAAAAAAACAGACCCAGAGAAACTGTGGATGCCCCATCCCTGGAGGTGTTCAAGGCCAGGCTGGATGAGGCTTTGAGCAACCTGGGCTAGTGGGAGGTGTCCCTGCCCATGGCAGGGGGGTTGGAGCTAGATGATCTTGAAGGTCCCTTCCAACTCTAGCCATTCTATGATTCTATGATGTAGTAAATAATAACTGCTGATAGCAAGTCAGTTTCCAGTCTCGGCTGTAGGATTTAGCTGTAGGTACCGAAGGGGAGCAGAAGGATAGCAGAAGGGGACGTACTTTTGCATTGGAGCTGGCTAGGAGGGTTGAGTGTCATTTATGAAGAAACTTTTGAAAGGAGAAATATGTTTAATGTTTAATTTTCAGTTTCTCATTATTTTGTTGAAAAAATATTTTCCTTAGTTAAAGAAAAACATGAATTTTTGGCAAACAAAAAGATTTCCAGGAATGCTATTTTGACTAGCTTTTCCAGATGGACATGTCTACAGTGTGTTAAGATAACATACATGGGCAACTTTTGTTTCTGAACTGTTTCCCCACGCTATCTAAACCAGTGTGATTTCAGGACAGCTTGATGACGCCAGGAGAGGGGATCAGAGCAGCATTGGAGCCAGGGGGTTTCTCCCATCTAGGGTTAGGCTCAGGGGATGAGACTCTGATGCTCCTCCCTGCTTTTTGCTGGCTTCTCTTAGAAATTCAGGAAGAAAGAGGCCATAGGGAAGAACTGCTCTCCCCCGGCAGTTTTCCGACTTGGGAGGCTGTAGCTAGTTTGGGTGTGATGGGGCTCCTCGCCCGTTCTGCAGTTGGTCTGTGTCAGCAGCGTAGATTTTGGGGGCTGTTGGGGAGGCAATGCAGACGGTGGGCTTGCAGCCTCCCTTCTCCACAGGTATGCCCGGCGCTTGCACAAAACCACCCGGCGCTTGGTGCCTGACTCGGAAGTGAGATTCCTGAGGCAGTGGGAAGGGAGCGGCAATGGTGACGGCGGTGGCATACCGGCTGTCGGAACAGCACCGGCTCATTGACGAGACATTGGCCGAGTTCAAGCTCACCCATGAGCAGCTGCTGCAGGTGAAGAAGAGGATGAGGGCAGAGATGGAAGCAGGGCTGAAGAAGAAGACTCATGAGACTGCCAAAGTGAAAATGCTGCCCACCTTCGTCCGCAGCACACCGGATGGGACAGGTAGAGGCATGCCCCTGCTGGGGTGAGAGCACTGGCTTGGCTGCGGAGCACCCAAAATGGGCTCCCAGTGATGGGGTTTGGGTTTGGTGGAGGGTGAGCAGATCTGGTGCAATGAAAGAGGAGCCTCCTGAGCTGTGCAAAAGAGAAAATCCCAGGGTAGGGCAGCCTGTGCTGCCCTTGTGCTGCTTGCTGACAGCCCAGCCCCATGTATTTGCCCCTCAGTGCAAGCAAGCCAGGGCCTGGGGAGAGAAAATCACAGCTGGACTCATAACCTAAACCCATTTGAACCCTGTCCTCACAACCTGAGTAGTTATTTGCATTTTGGGGTGGCTGGCCGAATTTCTGCTTTCTCTCAGGGACCAGTTGTGTGGGTAGTGTTGCCCTTGTTGGCTTAAAAAAATTTCCCTTGTTGGTTTAAAACAAAACAAACCCAAGAAACACAAACAAAACAGCTGGAATAATCAGAGCAGCATCTAAAATCCTCCTTTGATGAAGATCTTCCCAGCTGAGAGTTTCTAAGAGATTTTATATCAAAGCACTTTCTGGTGAAAGCACTTTTAAAGATTTTACTTATGGTTCTTTAAATGCATGCACGCATATTCTTACAGAGAATGGAGACTTTTTGGCACTTGACCTTGGAGGGACAAACTTTAGAGTTTTGCTGGTGAAAATCCGCAGTGGTAAGAGGAGAACAGTTGAGATGCACAACAAGATCTATGCCATTCCTATAGAGGTGATGCAGGGAACAGGAGAAGAGGTGAGGATTTGTGTTTCTCTTTGGCAGCACTACTACTTTTTATATACCTTCCGAAGAGCCTGTAACACGTACAACTTCAAATGCATGACTTTTCTCTTTAAAGCTGTTTGATCACATCGTTACCTGCATTTCTGACTTCCTGGATTATATGGGGATAAAAGGCGCCCGTCTTCCTCTTGGCTTCACGTTTTCCTTCCCTTGCAAGCAGACCAGCCTGGATGCTGTAAGTTCCTTAGTATCTTTTGAATCTGCTTTTGTGCTTATGCTAGGCCTGATTTCTCTGCCCTCATGTCATCTACATGATGTTTACAGGCAGTTTGCACAGTGTGGGGGTTCATGCTCTGACCCTCACTGATACAGCTGCTCCTATAAACAGTTCCTTTAAAGGTAGTAATGCAAATGCTGCTCAGCCCATGGCTGGGGCAGGTGAGAGCATTTACATTTTCTGTGGTGGCGATACCCCTTTTTTAAGGTGTCATTTTTTTTTTCAAAACACATAAACCTGCTGGACTGTGATACTTCTGGGGTTTTGTGAGCAGTAAGCAACAGTCCACCCCTGCTGCCAGCTCCTGTTCCCCAGCTGATCTGGTCTCCCAGATGCAGCGGATGGACCAGGGCTTGCCCAGCTTTGTCACCCTGCAGGTGACAGTGCAGCCTGCAGCGTGTCCCTGACAAGTGTACCCATTTTCCTCTTTGCTTTCATGTTTAATTTCTTCACTGCCACATACTTCCACCATCTTCACCTGTGCAGCTGTTAGTAGTTTCCTGTCTGCTTAGCACTTTTTTTGAAGAAAGGCATATTTTCTGTCACACCTTTTTTTTTTTTTTTTTGAGTTTGTTGTTTCTGTCACACTTTTTTTCTTTTCTTTTGAGTTTGTTGCATTGCTCTGGAAATTTGGAAACCAAGCGTGATTAGTAGTTTTAGATGCAAATTCCACCTATATAAAGAGATATTCCTCTTCATAGGAGACTTTTCTGTATAACCTTACACTAAAGCATTTGAAATGTCAAGTGTACAGAATAGCATTTGAGTCTTAGAGAAAATAAGGTGTATATTAATACATAAGTGAAGGAGGAAATAAGCAGTGAACCAGGAAACTTGATAACCTGTTTTATTTCTTTTTAGGGTATCCTCCTCAATTGGACAAAAGGCTTCAAAGCTACAGACTGCGAGGGAGAAGATGTGGTGTATTTGCTTAGAGAAGGAATTAAAAGAAGAGAGGTGATTTTTCTTTTGTTTTTGTTTTCTTTTTCTCCTCCTACTTCTCCCCCTGCTCCAGACTTGTCAGACTTTGTGGCTCAGGCTGGTTCCCTCTCACAGGGTTTGTGTGCCTCGAGGAAACGGGCTGTGCCTCGTGTCCTGCACGGAAGGTGTTTGCCTTGCAGCGGGTCCAGATACAGCAGCCCCTGATGCCATGTGGCTGTGCTGGCTCTGGTGCTGGCCTGTAGCCTGATGATGACACAGGATGGGCTAGAGGGTGTGCAGTGGAAATGGGAGAGTTCAGCCACCAAGTTGAAATCCCTACTCAAAATGAGCCACACTGGGGATTTTGTTTCATTGGGTTTTTTGCTTTGTTTTGTTTTGTTTTTTCCCCAGAGACTACAAACTTGCTATATTTGGCAGAACTTTCAAGGCTTCTTTCCAAACCCTGTGGCAGCTTTCACTGCATCAGAGCATGGAGAAGGCAGGAGTTTTCAATGTAGTGATTGCAGGAATCCACCTCAGTGCACCCTAAATGACAGTTTTTTCCCCTCCCAACCCTTGTTCTTGAAAAAGACTCAAGCAACTTAGCTGAATCTTTCTAGGAAGGGAAAAAAAATAGCCTGAGGAGAGCATTAATTTTAGCAGAGTTTTCTTAGCAAGTGAGAAGAGGATCTTAAAAACCTTTGCTACTGGACTTGCTACTGCACTGCTGTAATATAGAATGGCAATAGCCCTCTACCATGTGCCTGTGTACAAGATCTGTACTTAAATATATCTAAGCCAAAGAGAACAGCCAGGAATATACTTTTTCCTGAAGACACAATCTATTGTAGTTAGACCATGTGAGGTCTTAGTTAACTGCTGGCATGTGTAAAATCAGGCTGGTGCTTTCAACTGTTTGTTTCCAGTGTGCTTTGACAGAATTTCCAATGGTATAATCCTTTCTTGTCCCCTTTGGTGTGAGGGGTTGCCCCAAGCACAGAGTTCTCACTGTTTTATTTCTCTCTTCCAAAGGAGTTTGACTTGGATGTGGTGGCCGTGGTGAATGATACAGTGGGCACAATGATGACTTGTGCATATGAAGACCCAAACTGTGAAATTGGACTCATTGTGGGTATGTGTTAGAGCTGCTTTTTACTTGGCACTTTTTTTATTAAACAGCACGTGGACACATCTGTCTATGTTCTTGTGGAGCCATCCCTGTGGTTAACTGATATAAGTGGGGTGTCTGTGAGTGAAAGATTTTTAGACTAACAGCTATTCCTTTGGAAACAAGCTGTGTGAATGAATTAAGAGCAAAACTCAACAGCCAGCTTAGTTCTGTGCGTGGTGCATTGAGATAAGTGAAGTCTGTAATGCTGAACAAATCCTGCCTGTTTTAACTGGGAGGGCACTGTGCTGCTTGGGAATCAAGCAAATGTGGGTTCAAGTAGCCTCACCAGCTCCTAGATAGCCTGTAAGAGTTTCCCTGCCAGGGTTTTCAGGTAGCACACAGCTTTCCTTGAGCATGTAATCTCTCAGAATAAACTTGTAAAACACAGCAGCAATTCCTGAATGGCATGTGATGGAAAGCTCTGACAGACAGAATGCAGCAAGTGACAGCTCCCTTCCCAGCAGTGAGACAGCTGAAATAATTCCACAGGCAACTGCTGGTGCCTTTGCAAATGCCACGCTTGGGGTCCCTGAGCACGTGGTGGCGTGAATTCCCAAAGCTCTCCAGAGAAATGAGTTTTCAGAGGGAGGGAAGGGGACGAGGCACCTTCAAGCTTTAAGGACACTTTGAGCTGTGTGGCTTGTAGGAAAATAAACGCCACCAGTTTCTCCTCCAGACAGTTGGAAAATATCCAGGATGAGTCAGCACAGTGTGGTGTGGATAGGAAGCCGTGTCTGCGCAGCTCCGCTGGTGGCATGTTTTCCAGGACAGAGTTCCCTGCAGGAAGGACAGCGTGTCCTTGGGGTGCTGAGAGCATCCTCTGAGTACCAGCCGCTGCAGGCCTGCCAGCATGCCTGCCTGCAGAGCAGAGGGTCAGAGGTGGCCTGGGTACATCTGGGATAATGAGAGCCAAAGCCCTGGGGCTGTGAGAGCTCCCTCTGCCTGGATTGCCTTGGCCAGACCAACCACGCTTGCTGCATGAGCTGGCAGCCTCCCTGCTCTCCCTAGTGCAGGGAGGTGGTGGGTGAACTTCCCTGCTGTTGCTTGGCAGGGAAAAATATTCTTGCAAGGGCGAATTCACATTGCCCTGGTGCCCTGTCTCTGCCCAGTGCCGCTTCTGTCCAGGAGAACTGATGCTTTGAGTTTCCCCTGATGAATACTTTGGAAACTGCCACTGATGAGACCAGGTCTCTGCTTTGCATCTGCTGGCAACAGGAGATCTTCTAAAAGCCTGTCAGTCTAACAGCCTGTATTTAATAGGTATCCACATGTTTAGGCAACCCACACTTGGCTCAGTCTGGACAAAGAGAGGTGGTGTTGGGAGGCTGGCCAGTACTGCTGGTCCACAGCTGGGTTTGGTCTGGTTTGGTCTCACAAACCTGGGTCTTGGTCTGCAAGCCCAGACTTTCCCCCTAAACCCCGTGCTGTGGCTCAGCTCTCCCGCAGCAGGGGAGCACTGCAGGAGGACCTGGTTTTGCTCAGAATTTATTGATATACTACCATAAAAAATCTCAAAGGAAAACAGACTTGCTGATATAATTGGTGCAGAATCTGTGATGTGGGGTTAAATGAGAGTTTGGTAGGCAACTTCAAGAAAACTTTTGCCTCAGATAACAGGAAAAGCTGCCTCTCTTTGCTAGTAAAGCTTTGCTCCCTGAGGCCTCTGTGTACATGGAGCGCTTGTAAATGCCACACTCAGTGGGATCCCCTTTAAACAGTAACCTTCTTGCCAGGGAAACTATTTAAGTAATTTGAATCAGAAAAAAAAAAACAAGCAAGAACTAAAAAATATACTGCCATTAGCTGGTAAAGCCCCTGGGGTTTACTTTGCCTGATACCTTGGAACTTGCTGAGGTTTTCACTTCAGTGAATTTTCCCCTGAACTTTGTGAGTCTGTGGGCTAGGAAGGTGGTTCCTAACTTCAAAATCCAGCTGGTTGCTTGCTGTGGTTTTGGGTTCACAAGCACATGAGGGTTGGTGTGCCAAAAGTGCCGCACTGCTGCTCCACCCTGGGGCTGGCATGGGTGAGCCTCTTCTCTGAGCCTCCCAAGCAGTGCACCACAGCAGTAACATCTTCCCTCAATTTAGGATTATTGAAGAGTGGGGGGTTTTTTGGTTTTTTTTTTGTTTTGGTTTTTTTTGCAATGTTTCAAATAATGATTGACTTCATCATTCAGAAAAAAAGACATTCAAGTTTTGTCAAGGCTGTCGTGCTCGTGCTAGTGTTGTTTTGTTCCAAGCGAAGAGAGTAATTTCAGTATTTTCTTCTTTCAGGAACTGGCAGCAATGCCTGTTACATGGAAGAGATGAGAAACATAGAGATGGTGGATGGGGAGCAAGGGCGGATGTGCGTGAACACGGAGTGGGGCGCGTTCGGGGATAATGGATGCCTGGACGACATCAGGACAATATATGACAAAGCAGTTGATGACTACTCACTAAATGCTGGAAAGCAAAGGTACTGCCTGATAAATGGGGTACTAAGGATAAGCCAGGCTGCCTTAAATGCTTTTAAGAAAGAATTGGATTTCTCCTGGTCAGGGAAGGGAGAGCTTGAGTTGACAATGACTGCAGCCCTGCTGTCCTGTGGGATCTCCCTCTTCTGTGCTTTTCCTGGTCACGGCTTTTTTTTTGCAGCTTATTTGCTGCCATGGGACTGCAGCAGGGTTTTTGGTGAGCACTTCAAGAGTCTTGAAATTACTAAGAGACACTTTTTCTCATCCTATGTTGTACTGAGGGGGTTAAGATGGCTTGTCATTCTTTTGCTCTTGGTCTCAGTTTAATCTCTTTCAGCTGAACTCTCTTTGTACAGGGCTCTGCCTGTGGAAATCCTCAGCTTGGACCAGCCAGCGTGGTTGAAGCTTGGAGCTGCTCACTGTAAAGCTTTCTAGCAGTTGCAGCCAGCTCTTACTCCAGGCAGTTGTCTGGATGAAATATGTCATGTTAGAGGACCTGCTTTTCTTGGCCCTGGAGGTTGGTCCCCTTTTGGGAGTCCAGCTGTTGTTTGGGCAAGTTCCCTCCATGCCCCCTTCAAGAAAGAGCTGGCAAGGAGGTGTACCCAGTGCCGATGAAACTGGATTGAGACTGCTGCATGCTCACACTGCAATTTTTTATAATTTCTCTGCAGCAATGCTTTGATGCCAGGAGCTTTTAAAAACATTTTGTGATTGGCGTATATCTGCCTGAAAACCTGGGGGATGCAGAGAGGTTGGCAGGTCCCTTAGGAAGCTCTTTAGAGGTTAGAGCTCAAACAGACCCAGAGAGGTGGATGCTGAGCAAACCTGATGCAGCAGAGGAGTTGGCATGGAACAGGCAGCCAGAGGCAGTAGCAGAGACTGCCAGGGGGAATAATTTATTCCAGAGAGAGCTAGGCACTGAGGAGGGAAGGTGCTTGCTGGGTACAAGACAGAGAGAGTTTGTAGTATTAAATGGACTGCATGGCTGGCTTCCAGGGGGCTAGTGCACTGGGCTCCGCTCAATCCAGGCAGAAACATGGCTTTAGAGCTTCAGGAGGTGAAATAAATCACTAAATGCACTTTTCAATAAATGGAAAAGTGTTCCGTTCTCATTGGTAAGGGCACAGCTCAGTCACAGAGCACAAAATGTTCCATTTAAACCAGAATGATGCTGCTTCCTGCTCTCCTCAGTGCACGGCTGCCCTGTACTGGTGCTGAGCATCACTTGTGGACCGCTCCTTGTCGTGTGCCAGGAGAGGTCTGAAGATATTCCCTCTCTTTATCCTGGGGACAGGCCTGCAAGTGGGCAGCTCGGGACCTGTGTGCAAAGCTGGGGGCTAGAGGGGTTCAAGACAGCCTAGTTCCTCCCTGTGATTTTTGTGTTCCTGGTTCCCTACTGGAAACCAGGTGCTGGAATTAATTGAAAACCAACCCTGGTCCCCCAGCTTGCTAGGTTACCAGTCAGTGATCCTGGGAATGTGCGGGACATACATTTTCATATTTTTTTATCTTTTGCAGGGCATTTTGCAGCAGAGGAATCCCTTAAAAACGCTGCCCTCACAGTGGATGTACCTTGTGTTTTTTTCTGTAATTTTGCTGCACAGAGCCACTGAGCTTTTTCTGTTGAAGGTCTCAGCCATGCTTCAAGAGGGCTCCCAGGCGCTGTGCAGTGGAGATGAGCTTTCCATGGGCTCCACTCAGGGCTGTCTCTGGGGGGTACATGGCAAATTTGGCTTTCATGTGGGCACCGTTCTGGTCTCTGGTGACAGGTGTTCATTTCTTCCATCTGGGAGAAATACCAGCCATAATTTACAATAGCATGGCTAGGGGAAAACAGTAGTGAGGACTAGGTGAAGTGTTTGTAGATGGGCTCACAAGGCTTCCCACTGAGGATTTATGCTTTTTCTTGCCCAATTTTTCTAGTAAATGGCTGTTCTGTGTAACTTCGTTTGTGTATTTCATGGTCCTAGCATGCGCAGGCAGGACACCTGCCTGATAACACAGCTGTGATGTTGCCTATGCAAACGTGAGCAGCGTCCCTCTGAGCTGTGCCGCTGCCTTTCATTGCAGGTACGAGAAAATGATCAGTGGGATGTACCTGGGGGAAATCGTCCGCAATATTTTGATCGACTTCACCAAACGAGGGTTCCTGTTCAGAGGCCAGATTTCAGAGACGCTGAAGACCAGGCATATCTTTGAAACCAAGTTCCTCTCTCAGATTGAGAGGTAAGAGGACTGCATGGGAGGCTGTTTGGGGTGAAACAGTGTGGTAATGCTCATCTTGTGACACTGCTGGCAGGGAGGGACAGCTGGAGAGCATTGCTTGGTTCTCCAGAGGTAATTTTGGTTTCAGTAAGAGCCTGCACATGTGCAGAGGACTCTTTAAAACATCATCTGAATTTCTAGCAATGCTCACTGCTAAATCATGGGAAGGGCTGTCAAATATTCCCTTACTGTATCATTTTGTTTGCTTGCTTGGAAATCAAGCCATTTTCCTGTGTGTGCCTAGCTGCAATTGTTGAACTGAATGACCATTAGCTGAATGGGCACTTCTTTACTGGCTATTTTTGTGTCTTTGTTTCTCAGACTCTCTATTTTAAAGTAATCTCAAAGCCCGTTGAGTCTTTGTAGGCAGGGGAAAAAAAAACAAGTTTGTCATTAAGAATATTTTCCTGCAATGCCCTTTGGTAAGAAAAGAGAAGGGGAGGCAATGCAGAGCTGGCCTTGCAGCCTCCCTTGCTGCCTGTGACTCTTGCACTGCAGCATGGCGCCAGGATGGATGAATTTGCATTCCCCGAGCTCTCTTGCGCTGGCAGTGGGGGCAGCTGCCTGGTGTGGGTGGGTGCATGGGTGCAGTAGTTTTATGGCAGTGACTCGGCTGAGAGAAACCTTTGATTTTAACGCTGTGCTCCTCTGCTTCTGCAGTGACAGGTTAGCCTTGCTGCAGGTGCGAACAATCCTCCAGCAGCTGGGGCTCAACAGCACCTGCGACGACAGTATCATTGTCAAGACAGTGTGCGGAGCGGTGTCGAGGCGAGCAGCTCAGCTGTGCGGCGCTGGAATGGCTGCGGTTGTAGATAAAATTAGGGAGAACAGAGGATTAGAGCACCTGGAGATAACGGTTGGTGTGGATGGGACTCTGTACAAACTACATCCGCAGTGAGTATTCACCTTCTTGGCATTTATTTGCCTGCGATCCTTAGCGTGTTGCTGTATATCCGTTCTCTTGATGCACCAGACTGGTGTCTCTTACTTGCTAGGAAAAAGAAGTCTTAATCAGAGTGGTCAGGGCTTTCTAAAGGGATCTAGTGGACTAGTGCCCATCTCTGGTGTGCATGGAGAGAGATGGGTGGGAAGGGGATGACTGTACATGGTCTCTTCCTTCCCCTTTGTTGTGGTACTAGCAATCTAGGTTAACCCCACACAGAGAGGCAGGGGTGGCATGCAAGTGCTTTTTTCCTTCAACTCCCATTGGTCCCAGTCTTCAAATCCACGCTAGTTTCCAGCGTTTTAGTTTTCACCTGGTGAAAGGGGGAGCACTGCAAATGCCCGTGATAGTGCTACGCTCTGCGGATGCTGTGGGACCTCCCTCACCCACTGCCATTCTTTCCTTTTGCAGCTTTTCAAGGATCATGCACCAAACAGTCAAAGACCTGGCACCCAACTGTGACGTGACCTTCCTTCTGTCTGAGGACGGCAGTGGGAAAGGGGCAGCGCTCATAACAGCGGTGGGATGCCGGCTTCGTGATGCCGAGCAGAACTGAACTCCACAATCCCGGCTCCGATTCTGTCTTGTGAGCACTTTCTCGTAAAGCAGCGACTGCATAGCCAGAACTGGTGAAAACCCAGAACTCACTGCTTTATTGGGGAAAAAAAAATACAACTAATGACATAAAAAAATAGGATACAAGATAGAATGTGTGCTGTTAATAATATCTCCTGTTTCTGGACCCCAATCTGCATGTTTCTTATTCACCTTGTTGGTACCTTCCCAATCTGTAGGTCATGGAAAAATCAGTTTATAATTTCTGCAGCTGTCAAAAATCAGTTGTTGTCTGAGACGAAATTGCCCCCAAGTGATGTGCATTGAGAGCTGCCGTTGCATCGTACCAAATGTGTTCTTTGCAGCATCCCCGTTAAGCGCACCGCCAGCACACTGACCACCAGACCTGGGTGTTGATGCTTTTAGTGAAGGGAAAGCAACAGTTCCCTCCTGCGTATCTACCTGCTGTTGTTCCGTTTAAAGCGATTGTGAAAACATTATGGTGTGTCAGCACTGTGCACGCACGTAACTCTATAGTGGGACTTGACAATGTGACTTAACTTGCTTCCTTGATGCCTGTTTTGTCCTGGTAAAAGTTAACGCCCCTGTCCCACAGATCTGGTCCCACTGGTATTTCCCATTGCTTCTGTGAATAGTGTTGCATTACTGGGCGAAATCTGTCATGTTTCAGCAAGAAATCCCTAAAGAGTAAAACTAAGTGGTTGGTGATTGAGGTAATCCAAATCTCCAGACCCGGGAAATCAGATTTATGGTCCCTAGGTGGGCTGTGCTATATTCTTCTGTTCAAGAGTTCTTATTAAAAATATTTTCTATCTCTCTTTGTTAGTCTAGATCAGGTCACTGCCGCTGCCCTTCTACTGAACCTGCAGCTAGACAGTGTCACTCCGATGTGTGTACTTCCGTCTCTCGCCTTAAATGGTATTTGCTTCCACACAAAGCTTTAATCTTTAATGCTGTTAAGCTGCCACTCAAAACACAAACACTCAGAGTTAGTGATCAGAAAGGAATAGGAGGGTTTGATTTTGATCTTGCCTTTGAGGACCCGGGTGCGTAAACTAAACAAACCACAAAGCTAAAATCAGACCCAGCTTATTCCAAGGACTAAATCAACAACAAAGATCATATGCACTTGGTGTATCCTGTCCTCTGTCAAGTCAATGCCATTATTCTATTTGCATACCAGTTGCATTACTCAAATTGAGAAGCAGTTAGGAACGCAAACGTTGAATAACATTTGCAAGTCACGCCACTTTCTGCAAAGAGGGAGACCACACAGTAGTCCTTAATTCCTGTTCTTCTACCAAAAATGAATTTGAGATGTCTGCATGGTTTTCCCTGCTGCCTTTTCCTGCAGAAAGTAGATGGAAATTTGCAAACTACTCCTTTTTGTCCTCATTCCACTCCTCTAAGATTTGGATTGCCCTACCTATTGGTAACATTTCAATATGCATTATGGTGCACTGTGAGTGAATGTTGTAAAGTAACATGTGAGTCACAAACAGTCATTGCAGCTTTAAGTGTGTGTCTACCTGAAAAATTGCATGCCTAACTGGTTTTGCAAAGGTAGAGGGTCTTTTTACTTTGCACACTAGTAGCTCCGATACTAGTGTCACGTGATACTTGTGAAAATATTAAACTTTTTTGATGTGCGTTAACTGGTGTTTAGTGGTTCTTTCTGGAAGAGGTGCCGTTGGCTGGTGGCTTAGTGCTTTGGGAAGAGCTATTGTGTAGGGAGAGCTGCAACCTAATCCCACTGGTGCCTGTGTTTTGTGTGTGTGTTTTTATTCCCGGGCATTCGGGGTCAGATTCAAACAGGGTGGATTTTACTCGGGTCCCCATGCCTCATGTTTCCTAATGTAGTTCAGCACAGGCACAGAGCTGACAATGTCCAAATCTTAGGGTGCAATGTAGCTTGTGCGAGTGCATCTCGTGCAGGGGGATCTGCAGTGCAAGAAAACCCCAGCCCACTGCATCAAAGCCAATGTGATTATATCAGGTTTTGCCAGATTCACAGTGATGGATACCTTACAGTCTCTGTGTCCCCACACAAGTTTGATGCACTTTGGAGTCTGTAACCTCCCTGTGTGTGCAGGGCTAACATTTGCAGAATCACAGTGTCAGCTGCTCATCCTGTATTGAGCTGTACGTCAAAACCCCTTCTGCCTACACTAATGTTGTGCTTCTCCGATAACCCAGTTTATGTTACAGCCTGAGTAGTCTCTGGTACCCTTGATGTGCAGCTATGACCCCAAATAGGAGATAGAAAAAGTTGGGAAAGTTTTTGGGCACAGGGGACGCACTGCATTTTGATTGCTTGAAGATTTACAGATCTTATGCCTGCCGTCGGCAGTGCTGTAGGGGTGGCGTGAGCTGTGCCTGGGGACCTGAGTTTGGAGCTCTTTGGCATCTGAGGGCTAGGGTCAGTGGAGGACAGAGGAGGAATGAGAAGTGGAAGTTAAACTCGGTCTCAGGGTGACTGTGAATTTTGGAGATGCTGGCGTAGCTCGTTCTGTTTATTGGATCCAGCTCACAACAAATAGGGAGTGAGTTTGTGTTTCTAACAGCACAGTGTTTCCTGCTGTGGACCATAGGTAAGGACCTCGATAAGGCACGGCAGTTCTTTTCCAAAGGGAGACCTGGTGGGATTCCATTTCCAGACTACTGCTTACCCCTAGGAAACTGTTCAAAGTGAATCACAAGCTATAACTGTCTGAAGAAATGTCTCCAGTGTTATCCAAGCAATGGCTGAGATGTCTTACTTAAAGCTTTTAGGCTTGGTGAATACAATTATAGTCCTCTTAATTGTTAAGCTGTAATTACTGCAATATGAACACAAAAATCTTATATTTCCTGGGGAAAAGACCATTTACATACCACTGTTGTAATGTCATCTGCTCCTTACTCCTCTGGGGGGTTCTCTCAGAAGCCTTTTGAATGGGTTTTAAAACAAGCAGACTTTGTTTTGTTTTGTTTTCTTAAGAAAATAGCAGAAGGCAAAATAAAGTGTTTCTGAACTTCTGAACCCCGTTCTGTGCTTTTTCTTTGTTCCTTTGCCATAAAAATGAGATTCTTCAAAATGTTTTTTCTTTACTGACTGCAGGGACTCCACTGCTGCTTAGAGCACAATTTAACTGTGCAGAGGAGGGATTTATTGCTGACCTGGAGGTGTTTTACTGCTGCATGGTATTTAATCATGTCTGTATTTATATGAAGAATTGCAGGTATTTATTATGGAGCACAGTGTTCCTGTTACCTCATATATCACAGAAAATAATGTGGTCTGCCTTGGCATGCCTTTTCTTCCAGTATCGAAGGAGGGCCCAGAGCGTCTCTGCTTTTTTAACTGTTGCTATTTCTAGCAGAGAAACTTCTTGGGATCTGCAGTATGAGTCCTTCAGGGCATGGGGAGTTTTGCTTGCAACCTGAAGAAATTGTCCTCTGCTTTTTGCATCCCAGCAAGAGAGAGAGAGATGCCTTGAGCTGTTGGAAAATGTCAGTGCCTGTCAGGGGCTGCACAGGGGAGGCACTGCCAGCACCTCCGTGACACTTGGGCATCGGAAATAGGCTCTGGCTGGCTGTTAAGGTGGGATGGAAGATGGGATGCCCAGGGTAGGCCTGTTTGGTCTAAAAGGCCCTCATTGGAAAGGTGCAGGATTGAAAGGGTTTAAAGGCCTGACAATCACATCAGCTGGGCATGGGAGAGGTACAGCTTATGTGTATGAAATATCAAACTCTGTGTGGAGGTGTCCTTCAGTTCCTTGGGGCAAGAGTCTTTGCAACCTGTAGTCTCATCCTAGAGATGTATGCCTTGCAAACACTCCCTTCCAAAGTGTTTTGAATCCCTTCAGAAGACAGACTTGTTGGTGGCTGTCTGTGAACGGCTCCTGCTGCTCTCCCTCTGCGGTGCAGTCTGGGGAAGAGCAGGCTGGCCAGTTCAGAGGGCTGGACAAATAACATCTAGACTAGAAACTGCTGGCTGGAATGATTTAAAATAATGAGCTTTTTAAGAAGGGCATACAGCCCTGTGCTCTGTTATTAGTGAGACAAGTTTGTTGGGCCTCTGTGTAACACAATTGTTCTTCACAGCAGCCACGGAGGTGAAGAGGATTAAGTGGAGAAGGAAGATGTATCTGCTGGTTCCTGTATTGAAACAGACTGTGGAAAATCATATCCCTGAGTACTCTTTCAGTTCAAGCCATGAATCTTTTATCTGAATTTACTGCAGAATTTAAGCCTGGCAAGGCTTTGTAGTTTTACTTTCACAGAGCAAAGGGGAATATTTCACATAACTGGATCTTGACGATGTTGTAGGAGCTTTTTGTATGCTAAGGTGTGACTCTGTGATACTCTATACAAACCTGTCTTGAAAGGTGAAAGTGATTGTGAGGTGATACTTATTACACCAGTACTAAATGCTGTATTACTTTTATGTAATGTTTATATTTCAGCTTCTCCTGTTTTACATATCTGCACATAACGCCTCAGGCTTTGAAGATGACATATTTCAGGCTTTATGTTCATACCTGAGACAAGAAGAACAGTGATGATAAATATCGGGTGAGTTTGGAAAGGGAAGATGAAGGGACTATCTGGGAAAACACAGCCATGTGTCAGACTGCTGTTAGGACTAAGAGGAGGTAAAGGACATAGATTCAGATTGCATCCATGAATGCTGACCAAGCCAGTGAGCATCCCATACCTGGCTACTGACTCTTCAGAGAGCCTCACTCTCTGAATTAGGCACCACAATTAACTACGTGAAGTTGGAGGAATCGCTTGAGTGCAGTTTAATAGGAAAATGACATTGTATTTTGGTACAAGGTTATAGAAATCCATGCAATGACAACATCTTAAGGAACAGTTTCTCACTTTTATTTGGCGAGAGATGATGATGGTGAAATTGCAGGTCTGAAAATCCTGGAATACAGAAAAATTTCAGGGAAGGCTTTTCAGTCTGGACACATTCCTATTTGTCCTTGTCATAAACAAGCTCTGCTCCACAGCCCTGTCTGCCTTGGAGCTGCTGAGCCCTGAGAATCAGCTGCCCACGCAGCCCCAACAGTCCATCCAGACTGGGCCAGATGTGCCCCAGTCTTTCTGCTCCATCACCTCTTTTCCATATTTAAGTGTCTTAGTGGAACAGAGAGGAGATTGCTATCTGGAAGACAGTAATTGATATTCCACTGATTGGCACGGCCTATGGTCTGCTTTGCTGCTTTTTTGACCTCATGGGCAAAATCTCTCTGTTCTGTATTGCAGTTGTTGGTTTCAGGGAGGCCTGAACTTGCATCCAGAGCTGGGTGATATTTGTACCTAGATGGATAAAAGTGTTATCAGCAGACTGCTTTCAATGCTGATGGCATCTGAAAAAGTCCCGTAGGAAAGTTGCTTCAGAACAAAGACCTGCCTCAGGCTTCCACAAATCTGCTGCCTTGAAGTGGTGTATTAGGATAGAGCCGGAACCATGGGGAGAAAATCAAAGCGTTAGCTCGGTGAGGGTAAACGATGTCTTCTCTTTCTCATTCAGTTGAGTTTCTGTGTTGAAACTTGCTCTTGACTTCCTGTGGGTTGTCTGGTAAAGAGATGGTGACGTAAGTTTAAGTTTGTCTCTCTCAGTTGCTTTTATGCATGGACACCACCGGAAGGCTAACTTGAAGCCAGAACGAAACCTGTAAATGTAAGAAGAGAAATTTAATGGTGAAATGATCTTTTTTAATTGCACAGAGAAAGAACAAATGCATGACTTGGTTCTACTTCTGCATGACCATGGAAAGAAAAGGTTTCTATTGAAATTAAAGGACCTAGTTGCAGAGCTAAAGTTATAAATCCATGGAGGGAAGAGCAATAGGAGTTTATGAACATATTTCCTTATATTTTAAGTAAATATGTAAGATCAGTTAAATGGTAGGATGTTTGATGGTGCTGAGTAGATGGTGCTGACAGTGCCAGTAACAGCATTCGTGAGAAGCAAGCATCTGAGGAAAATCCATGTGTTTGCCCACTGGAAACTTTTTAAAAGAACACAAATAATTAAATGAGGAAGCTGTCCGCTTTCTAAGAGAGGAGGAGGATGTGTTTGGGTGTTTTACCTTAAATGCAGATCAACTGAATGGGCTGCAAGACTGCCTTCTTTTGTGAGCTTAAGGAGCTCTGAAGGAGCAAGCCTCCTAGCATCACTCTGGAGTTAGGATCACTATTTCTCACCCTTAAAGCTCACTGCACATTGCAGCCAGGGTGAAGAGAGATGTGGGAATTGGAATGTCTTGGGAATTGACACGGAAACCCGGAAACCTGCAGGGCAGCCAGAGCAGCGCCCCGCTGCACCAGCATCCCGAGAGCAGCCCGTTCGCGGCGCGGAGCAAGAGAGACATCTCTTGGCACGACGGGGTTGTGCTCTCCCAGCTGCTCGGTCATGGCCGTGTGCCCGGATGGGAGTCTCAGCAGGTCGCCCGTGGGCTGCTCCTGCTCCCCTACCTGCTCTATGGACTGCAGTTGAAAATCCGTTGTTCTCACCTCCAAAGATTTATGCTTTTTCTGATTGAGATTTTTATTTTCTCTGTGCACACACATGCACGCTACTCACCTTTGGTTAAGACAGCAGTAGATGATGGGGTTGTACATCGTCGAGCTCATGGCAAGGAGAAAGATTGCCAGATAAACCTGCTGAATGTACTTCTGCTGGTAGATATCTTCCTTGAAGCTCCCCAGGATGAAGTATATGTGGTAGGGCAGCCAGCAGACAGCAAAAATGATCACAACTACCACCATGGTCTTCACAAACTAGAAAACAAAACCAGCCTGTTATTCCTGGGACTGGTTTATCCTGTGATGTGCAGATTTACCAGACACTAAGGACTGGTGGGAACCAGCCCACTGCCTGCCCACGTGAGCCTTTCTTCCTTGGAGGCTGGCTGGGGCACGTAGATCACAATTTTTTTCACACTTGCTGGGTGATGCCCTTTACCCCCGGCCCAAAATATTTTGTCAGCCTTTCATGCCCAATCCCACAAGACTGGAGTAGGAGCCAGCAGGGTAATCATTTTTCAAGTTTCAGTTCTGACCTTTTTTTTGGCATTAACTTGGTGTTCGTAGCAGACTCTGTTAAGGTGGTTGCCTGGAACCGCGCTGCTCCACAGAGTAATTCCTATAATGCTGTATGCAACAAACATCACCATTAAAGGCAGTAGGTAAATCAACACGATCACAGCAATGTGATACCTGAAAAAGAAGAAGAAGCAGCACATTTGCATGGTCCGTATGTCTCTTGAAGGGCTCTTCCAGAAATTGTCTTTTGGACATGTACATCTGGCTCCCACTAACTTCAAACCCAAAGCATAAAGAAGCAGAAATTTTCCCTATGAACAGCATTACAGAGACTTGTGTAAACAACAAAAGCTCATTTTTCTTGTGTTGTGATGATCAGTCCTTGGACTGGATTCACTGCTCTTTCAAGACGGAGCAATATCATTTATCTTTTACCAGGGGGTCACAGTCCATGGCCACCTGCCCTGAACTTTGCTATTCTGCTGCAGTCAGGAAAGAGGGACGGCTAAGACTCACGGCTGTAAAAATATGAGCCTTTAAATCACAGATATGGAAAAGGACTATTTCAAAAACTGCAGGGTAACTTGATGAATGCAATAGTGTCAACAGCTTAATTCAGCAACAAATGAAAAAACCTGGGTCAGGGACTTCAAAATGTAGCTGGCTGCTAACAGGGTGCACAAACTGGGCCGGGAAGATGCTGCAGATAGCGAGGAAGGAATATTGCTGGCTTATAGCGTGCAGAAAGTGAGCGGCAGTCATTGCTGTCCTTGTGTGGCTGGCTGATTTAATTGTGAGTGCACGCACAATTATGTATCACCAACAAGCTGCTCGATTACCGCTGTAGCTGAAAGCACTGGCATGTCCTCCAGCTGTATTTTAGCTTGTCCCTTCCTAGCTTTCCATGTTACCCCACAAGCTGCTGCCGGTTCCCTCATGCTGGGGTTGTGTTATTTTAAACAACCACCATTTATGGGGAGGGAACAACCTGCTCGCTGGGTTAGAGCAGCTGTCAAATTAACGTAAACAGTGTGAAAACTGGGATTAGGCAGGAGGGCTCTGGCACATGCTGCTGGCAACGGCCACAAAAGGCTGGGTGCAAACAGTCTTTCTCAGGATGACAAGGCTCCGGGGTTTGAAATTGGTGTTGGGGCGCCCGGTGGTGTTTGCTCCTTGGGGTGGTTGCAAATATCAGAGGGGTGGCTGCGTATAGAAAAATACTGTATTGGTGAAACGTGGCAAGTTTATCACTGCCTGTTTTCCACCCTTCCCGAGACTCCTCAGAGCGGTACTGCTTTTGAAGGTCTAATATTGTGTGTGGAAATGCAAAGCCCTCTTAGAGCTCCCAGCCTAGGAGGAGGAGAGGATGGGAGCCTGAGCTTGAGCACATTGCAGAAAGAAACTTGTAGTTTGCTGCTTTGTTGCTAACCTGTCACCAGGAAAAAAATCCACTGTGGTTAAAGTTTTTTACCTTGGTTAAATTTCTAGAAATTCCCTTTATATCCAAGATTTCTCAGGCACTGGCAGTCACAGCAGTGCATTGTTTGGGGTTTTTTTGGGGGGGGTTTTTTGCCTTGTTTTTATCAGAATTATAAGCATTTTTCTTGCAGAAAAGGATTTTTCTTTGTTTTAGAGATCTTGAAAGCTGGTCTTAATCAACTAAGAAGGACTTGTAGGACCCTCAGTCAACAAAGTCTTTCTTTGTTTTTCCTTTGGGTTTCTTAGTATTTCTTTTCCTAGGTATTCGGAGTAGCACATGAATGGCTACACATGGCTTTTTCTGCCTGGGCTGTATTGCAGGTGTTTGTCCCAATGGATCCATCACTCAAGATGATTTCTGGGGAGCGCTGCTTCCAAGTTCCTTTCTAGGACAGCTACTGAAACCTCCAGATCTCACGCTGCTCAGGGAGAGCAAGCTGGTGGATGAAGTGATTTAATGTGTTTGGGAGCTGCTGCTCTTCAGCTGGGGATCCCACAAAGAGCCTGCCCTGCTATTTGCCTGCTTTCAGGACCAGCCTTTCCAGCCCGCAGAGATTTCGTTGGCATGCTGGGAAATGCTTATTTCAATCCTTCCCGAACTGTGGATGTGGGAGAAATAAACCTCATGCTTTTAATATGAATGAAATAGTCATAAGTGAGTTATATATAAATAATTATCTACTATCCCTTCTTCTCAATCGACCAGAACCTGGCATACCATGCTCCCCAGCATGTGCCATGGGGGTACCAACCAAGAAGCCCCAGGAGGAATATCACCCAACATGACGTGAGCCTGATTTTACCCTTGTTCTTCTGTGACTCCGGAGACTGGGGACAAGTGACCGCTAGTGGCCTAATATGCTGCAGCTTGGCCAACCTTACATAAAGCTCTTGGAACTTCGCACATATTAATGTGAAAACCAGTTATTTTGGTAATAACTGATGGCAGGAAGCATCCAGCTGTCTGTCAGGGATGAAGACTGAGAAGGGAAAAAATGTCCCTGTTTGCACCTAGCTGGGCAAAAGCGTTCACAGTGAAGAATGGACACAGGGAGTTCAGCACTTGGTTTTGCTTTGAAAAATTGTTTCCATTTTGTTAATCAATTTGTTCCTTTTCCGCAGTTCTTCCATGACTACTTTGTATAAATATGCTTTGCTTGATGAATTTCTCAAACTGCTCTGTGTATCATGTGCTTTGAATAGTGATTAATCACAGCAGATCCCCTAAATGAGGGGTATGGCTTGTTTCATCTGTCTGAACAATCTTGCTTTAAAGCAGGAGGAAATTGCTGTGAGGGTTAGAAGCTTTTGGGAGCGCAGATGTGTGCCCAGATAAGTCAGTTTATAAAACCTTGGGATGTTTGAAACGTTCCTTTTTTTTTTTTTTTTTTCCTCCCCCGACAATGAGCAGCATAATTTTTAGCTAATCCTGTGCCTTCTCAGCATTAAAGAGACCTAGTTTCTTTCTGCCTGAAGGAGGGAGAAAATCCAAAATCTTTGGAACCAGGAGTTATTGCTTGTTTAGAGACTTTTCACACTGGTTTCTCTTAAATCCACTGAACCCTACATCTAGGGTTTCTAGATCTTATAACAAGTTTTCAAGGCAGGGGAGGATGCTGCATCACTCTTCTTTACCCTGAGCCATGATCACCTGTCAGCTTTATGCACAGCTGGCTTAAACTGAGCTCAGATGAGCTGTCCCAAACTCGTATTCCCCTGTGGTGTGGTTCCCCCAAACTTCTCTCTCCCAACTCCCCAGTACTGCCTGAAGCCAAAAGTTTAGAGATGAAATAAGTTTTCTAGTTAACTCTTTCATGAATCAGGAGGTTTTTGCTTCTCTTACGTGAGCTGGTGCTTGGACCCGACGTCGTCGGGCCAGACGACGATGCATTTTGTGGTTCCATTGTCCATCATGATCTCGGCGTAGAAGCACTGGGGGAAGGCAAGCCCAAACGCTACCAGCCAGATTATTCCTATGATGACTCTGGTGCTTCCAGCAGAAAGCCTGGGCTTGAAGGGATGAATTATTGCCACATATCTGCAAGAAAGTAGGTAGTGCTTCTACAGTTGTATTGGTAAACTATGCAACAAATATAGCAAGTGTGAAAACTCACCAGACAGTGTGGTAGGCTTCATTTTAGAGACATTGTGACAGGTTCCAGGCTACAAGTAATTGGAAAGAGCTAAATCCTTTCTAAACAGAGTGATTGCAAGTCTTAAGGCAGAATATATTAAACCCATGTGGATGGATGCTTCTGGTGTGAGAAGGAAGCAGTCATCTATACCTTCTTCATATGGCCTTTGTGAGTATTCCCCTTACTTTGAATTTTACATTTTTTCTCCTTTTTAAAAATTAATTTTTCACGTGTTTAGTCTGAAATTTCATGCTGTGAGCTGTTTGTGTTAGTTTAGAGTTATGCACTACTTAATACCATGCCCTTCTCTCCTTACTCTACAAAAAAATCCCCTAAACACTCTGTTCCCCTCTAATTATGTCAGTCTCCTCTGATGCCCCATATTATGACAACAGCAGATTGGGGTCTTGAATTTTTCCCCACCAATCTTTAGCCATGGAAAAGTCTTGTGCCACCCACCTCTGCTGAAGCCCTTGTGCTTATGGAGGAAGGGGACGGCTGACCCTTTTGTCCCGCACCTGCTCAGAGCCCTCACGCCACATCTGACTATTAGATTACTTGCCAGCCCTGGACACTCTCTGGTTTTAAGTTCCCGGTGTAGAAACGCATGGTATCGTAATGAGTAACATAATCAATTATGCATTTCTTGTCATGCTTCCCATACTCTTTGTCATGGTTTGTTACAAAAGCAAAACAGAGTGGACAATGCTGATTGCCTCCTGGTTTTCATAGCGAAAAAATCTGACAAACTCTGTGCTGTCTCTTGGCCAGGCTGTCGGGAGGGAGCTCTGCCTGGCTGCTGCTGCAGGATGGAGGGTGGCTGCATGGACAGACAGCAGAATGAGTAAGCCAGAGCTGCATGGCTGCACAGCCTTATTTAGCTATAAAATTTTCATGTCCCCTTGCTTTTCTTTAGCTCATTGTAGGCAGTGTTGTACGATGCTTGAATCTGCTCAGGAAGGACCCCATAGCACCAGGGCTTTTTCCACGGCAGACAGAGATGACTTATAGAGCTGCCGCTTCTTAGCCTCCTTCCTTGCAATAAACCACTCCAAAAGACATTGTTTTATCGAAGTTAAACAATGGAGCCCAAGTGGTCGCAAGTTCTCATAACAACAAATGGAAGCCGCGAGTTTCCAGGAGACGGCGTCAGGATCTATTTTAAGGTTAGGCAAAGAATAACTAAATATGGTTTGCAGCGAGATGCCAAGTTTTCTTTCTGATCTGTGCCATGTGACTAAGGAGATTTTGGCTGTATAGGTGCTTTCACCAAAGGTCCCCAAGGAACCAGAGTAGGGAGACATGAGGACAGGCTGAGATGGATTTATTTTTTAAAAAATAATGTTCTGTGGCAGACCACATATAAAATAGCTGTTACCAGCAATCCTTGATCTACAGCCAGGAACAGCAAAAGAGTATTGAGTCTAAAACTAAGCTGCCATTGCTTCCAAATAGGGATTTGCTTTCATCTGGACAACAGCAGGCCAATAAACACATCTTGCTCATCCCCGTGCTTACTGGCAATCCTTCCAGCGATCACAGGGGCCACTGCCCTGTGCCATGCAGCTGCGTGTCAATCCACGCCATAGCCCCAGCTCCAGCATGGGTGTCAGTGGACGTTACACATGCACACAGGGCAAAGCCGCCTTTCTCCTGCTTGTTTGCTTATCTGGTTTGATTTGTTCCTTCCCTGGGTGTACCGGGGTGAACAGGGCTGCGGGCAGGGGCAGGAGTTAGGAAAGCACCCTCGCTGACTCACGGAGTGGTGCTTTTTGGATGGCTCCACAGGGACACAGGCTCTGCTCCCGAGGGAGGTGGAAGGGCCCTTTGTGGATACGTGCCCATGATAAGGAACAAGGGACACCTGAAGGGAACTGCAAAGTCAACAGGAGGGCTCGATAAAGAGTCCCCACATATTTCTGGATGCCGGGTCCAGCTGCCCAGGGAAAGACGTTCACTGTGGGGTTGCAGCAGGGACATGGGATGGGGAAGATACATGTGTTCCCAGCACCAGGCAGAGAGCGAAGAAAAGGAAGGAAGACAGGAAGGGGGCAGAGAGGCTAGAAGGGAGTTTAAGCTCCTCTGCCTCTTTCACATGCCTTTAAGAGAGGAAATTCCCATGGGCTTTTGGCTGCTTTCTAGTAAAAAGAAAAACAGAGTCACGCTACTTAACAATGAGCTAAGCACATCCAGACTCCACAAATTTAAGCTCAAGTAAAAGAGACTTGGCAGATGGAAGAGAGTATTAGGAAAATCGCAAATTACCTCAGGGGTCAAACAAAACCACTGTAATTACTTTCCTCCCTCTTGGAATAAGTCATCCTTGAGAGCTATTGGAGCAGATTCTTCCATTTCTGATCCACTTCCCACTATTTCTGCTGGTTTGCTGGACTCAGAAGTGGGACTGTTGATGCCGATACTTTCAGCATCCAGCAGCGCATTTGTACTGCTCCAGCTCTGTCCAAATGACGGGTCCTTCTCGTGGTTTAAAAAAAACAATGAGTTTGCAGGATGACTGGGGAACAATTTACGATCAATAGAGTGGGAACAATAAAATACCAGCCACTTCCCCTAGTTACAGATTCGGGTGTAATTCAGAGCAGGATTAAAACAGAAGAGCCTGCCTTTCATGCTGTAACTAGCTAGCATCTAACCCCAGGGTATATCTGCCTGGCAGTCCTCCCACTTCACTGATAACACACCGGACATGGTAGGTGGAGGCAAATTGCACAAAGTATTGCAATAATTTTTAATAACTCACAGTGGATTTTTCAGACCTTATCTTCTTCATTCGCCTCTTACCTCTCTGCAGCCACAGCTGTCATGGAGTAAATGCTCACAAACATTGCGGTGATGGGGAACCAGTTCTGAAACCTGCAGAATTCCTCACCAAAATACCAGACGTTGTGACTGGCGTAAATAAAGTTGAAGATGGTGTTGAAAGCAGACATCAGCAAATCTGAAAGAGCCAAATTAACAATAAAGTAATTGGTAGCAGTCCTCATTTTCCTGTGCGCAAGAATAATCCAGATGATGGTGACATTGCCAACGATGGATGTGATAACGATGAAGGAATAGGTGACAGCCCACAAAGCAATTTGCCATCCCGGTTGGGTGAACTGCGTTACCGCCGTCCAGTTGCCACTGTCCTCGAGGGAGTCAGCCTGTGAAATGTTGCTAGCATTTAAAACAGAAAATGTGCTCATGTTTGTTTTTTTTCTTTGACTAAGCGTGAAATAAAATCTTCTGGCATCTGCTCATTTTCTTGCAGTAGATGCTGGTGTTATGAATCCCCATGCACGCGACTAAGTGCCATTAAAAAGACATGGGGATGAGATGTCTCATGTCCTCTCGTCCTGTTTTCCAACTCATGCGATGCAGTTCCAGCAAGAGATGAGTGATACTGAGGGCCTCCTCCTTGCCTGGCATTTTAACCTGTGCTTGAAGAGCAAAAAATAAAGAACAAGTCTCCCCCTTGAGTTTCTTTTCCCAGTAAAAAAGAAAGAAAAAAGGAAGGAGGAAAAAAAAAGGGGGGGATGAAGGTGTTTTCCAGATCAGTAACAGGTGATGTCTTCCTTTAGGCTATTTTTAGGACCAAGAAAATGTAAATGGCAGTATCAAGCCAGAAAACACTACAATCCAAGTGGAAATCCTTCTTTTTCAGGGCAGCATTTTCCAAGGCACCAGGTATCTGAATCCTCTGCGGTGGGACTGAGGACGTTTGGTCTTCTTCGGCTGTGTAACCACTAAGTGCGAGGCAGGAGCTGCACTGGGATGAATTCTCAACAGGGTTTAAGGGAACTTTGAAAGGAGGTGGAGTCTCTTGCAGGCGAAAACTAAACAACCAATTTGACATCAAATCAAAAGCGGCAAAGTGGTACTTTTCTTTTTCCCCCCCTCCCAGTTTGTTTTGAAATAATCTCTGTAATGGACATGCTGCTATACCAGGGGTTGCAGGCTTAAATACAAAGGTAGCTGCTTTACTGGGTTTACCAGTCCTGCAATCCATGTGTTTCCAGGACCCTCCCTGGCTTCATGCGAGCTCCCATAGCAAGAAAGAAACAAAATATATTCAACGCTATTTTAGCAAGGTGGTCTTGCTCTCTGCAACTATTTGGAGGCTTATCTGCATTTTTAATACACCTTACTGAACGGTGAATGCCCTATATAATATGACTTGACCACCCATATTTGGTATGATTTAATTTATTTAAACTACAGCACGGATACACCCGGAGGAACCTCGGCTCCCAGCTTCCATGCTCCACGATGCTGAACAAGGGACATTCCCCGAGACTGCTGCATCCCCTTTCCCAGTGTGTGCTGCAGAAAATTACTGGCCTCATGTCTGCAAGGAGCAGTATCTGGTCCTTGTAGGAAAGGGGAACCTCTGACACCTGTCTCTGCTCCACGCATAGCGCTCTTGCTCACACTCGGCTTTGCAGTAAATGACATAACCATAAGCAACACGTCGAGGCTGAGATTTCAGAGTGCTTCGCCCTGGCTCGTGCCCATTCTGTTGGAAGCTAAAAGTGCATCTGGTATTAAAACCTGTTTCCAGGTATTAAAACCTGGTTTCAGGATTCAGAAAGCTCCTGACAGGTAACATAAAAGGATTTTTTTTTTCCTTCAGCTTGCTCAAATCTCTTCAAATTCCAAGGAGAATATGGGTAAAATTCTCCATATGTTTAGCTGAGAGCGCAGCTGAAGTGCTTTATCAGTCTTTGCTACAGAAAGCAGAACGTAAGCAAGCGCTTAGAAAAAGGACTGTACTTTTCGATGTTTCAATGGTGAAACTATAACCTCTCTCAGCTTTGAAGATAGTCAGGATGCCCCACGTTTCCTATGAACCTTCTTCCAAACTATCTGCCCCGGTCCTGAACCTGTTACTTGGGTGATAATTGGAGAGCAGACACCCTTTGGTCAATATTTCATTATACAAGTTAGCAGGGACTTGCTTTCCTATACACACCCACACCTTGTATTCATTTGCTGGTTGTGCAATGATCAAGTTATTGTCCTGGAGCCCGTCCAGCGATGTAGTGTGTGCTATCAGCCTTTTGACTTGCAAACTGGAGTGACTTTTTACAAAGGCAGGCTCCAAATTCCTCAGGAAAGTTGCACTTCCCTGTGACTATGAGCAAAACTCACCGATTTTGGAGTTATATGAGGTAAAGGGACTATCTGAGAGCAGAATTTTTGGGTTTGGCTGGTTTCACTGTTGTTTTTATTATGGGCAGGATTGTTCAAGGCCAAACGTTACCATGCTGAGTCACCAATCCCAGGCTGGAGCAAAGGGTGAGAGATGCAAATAAAAGATGTGGGTCTGGAAGGTCAGGAAAAGGGTGAATAAGCTACATTTTGTGTTTTAGAAAAATAACACAAGGTGTTCCAGGCAGTAGAGGCTTTAATCGTATTGCACATTGGACTCTAATTTCGGAGGAAGGATCTTTGTCCAGGGAACATATCTGAGTGTGGGGGACCCTGAGCATCCCCCTTGGGTGGCGCAATGTGCAGCGAGACTGCAGCTTTATCACCCAGGCTTGGCCTGAAATGTGGAAGTTACTGATCCCTAACATGAACAAAACCACCACTAGCTGAGCCATAGAATGGGCTTGAGAGCAGATGCTGTAATGCACGATCTGCCTTGATGCTGGCAGAGGTGCCAAACTCTCCACTGGAAAACGGCAGGTCTGTGCTGCATTGGGCTGAGGGGGAGAGAACGCAACCCAGAAAGACCCTCAGCACCACAGCCAATTCATAACATCTTCCTTTAAGCCACCATTTGCTGCTAAACTGTACTAATTGGGTCCAGAAATCTTGCCATTTCATTGTCTAGACCAAGCTTTGGATTCAGACAAAGAAAAGCATTATTCAATTATTTTTGTACAGTTTTGTAACAGAAACCTGATTTGACATATTGGCTCAGCTAAGAGTGAAAATAACAGGAAAATGGACAGTCCTTTTTATCAGTTTCCTCATCCAGCCCATCCTGCCCTGGAATTTTATTTGCAGAAATCGGAGGATGAATGACAAGGTAAGGCATTAGGGAAGTAAAACTGAAACTACTAATTTAGTTAAATACACAAACAAGGAAAACATGTAAGTGACAGGAACGTGTTTGGATGTGAATGATGCCCATGAGAAATGAAGAACGTGTGGTAGGCTCTAATTTCCAGTGATTACATGATATAGGGTATGATTTCCAGCTTGAACACCATTGGTAAGTGTCAGGGATATTTGTAGATCTGTCTGAAAACTGAAGTTGTTGATATTTTAGAAGATGAATGTTCTGGGACACTGTTCGACGTATTATAGTCGAAATTGTAAGAGGTGATGAGCTGTTCTGTTGCTGGCAGGACTCAAGCTGAATGATTTCTTTCCCAGAAGCAGAGTTTAGCACTGCATGCAAAAGCAATGTCACATTTTGTAATAGAATTATCCACAAATGTTTTATAAAAGAGGTTTCAGTAGCAACTACTGGTTTATTGTACGTACCTAACAAAATGATGTGTGACTGAGCAGTTATACAGTTTTACATATACAGCTCGGAGGTTTTCCACTGTTTCTTTGCTAGATAACTTAAGAATAAATGCTGCTGCACTTCATCTTCGCTGATTTTCAATGCCGTCTGGCTCTGCTCTGGGCCAGGATGCAACAAGCAATTCTGTGACAGTTGTCTACCGCTTTGAATGAGACTTTTTCACCCAGAGGAAAATAGTCCTTTGTGGGACGGGAGTGCAGTGCTGTCAGCTTGAAAGAGCTTATTTCATCTCATAGGCACGAATGGCGTTTGCAGTCCATGGTCACTGTGTAAGACCCAGCACTGACCCAGTGTTGCAGCAGTGGGACGTGGGCAAACGCCTGTGTGGGCAGAAAACATGGCCAGGGCAATGCGCCCCTTCACTGTTGCACTCACGTGGTGTTATTTTCCCGGTGGGACCCTCTTTGCATGTGCAATTGCTTGGTTGCTGTAATGAGAAGTAAATCCTCTGGTACTGCCGAGTTGTGCTGCTGTAGAGTGCAGGGATTCTGCCTTGTGATGTTTATGCACACTTAACCAAAACCCAGTCAGCAGTTTCACATTTATATGTATTTTTTTACACACCGTCTTAAATGGCAATTGCAGAGGTTTGTGGATGCATGTGCGTTGCTCTGGGCTCCAGCAGGTGTGTTAGAAGGCTGCTTGAATAATGATGTGTGTGTGTGTGTATATATATATA
>NW_010132431.1:0-8533 GCF_000699245.1 Pterocles gutturalis
CACTCCCTTCCCACTGAAATAGTCTCTTCTCATATGAAATTAATAATTTTTGATTTTCCGGATTAGATGTCTGAAAAACAGCTGCGATGCCTTCTGCAAAATTTCATATTGAGCCGACGTGGCTTTGCTTTAGGTCTCCCAGGATTGATACAGAAATAGGAGACGAGGAGTCCCACCTGGGGTAGGGGTTGCAGTGGGGAAAGTGGGGCTGATTACAGAGTCCACAGTAGAAACCAAAGTGTGCTTTTGCAAGTTGCTCTGCTGGGAGAAAAGAGAGATTTTGGCCGTTGTGGTAGCTGGAGCTTGGTGTTCTGCTGACAGAACGGCTGTTGGTTGCACTGAACTGAAATACTGCTTCCCTTCTGCCGTGAGAGGGTTTGCAGAGGATGTGTTCGCAGGTTTATACGACTTTGTGAAGGATGTCTGCCTGCGTAATGACAGGTGTGCTGCACTGTAAACACCATCACTCGTTCGTTCTGTGTTACCTTAGATGTGCAGGCCGCCTGTCAGGACGCCACTGTCACGCAGGAGCTCCTGAAAGAGGGGTTTCACAGGTGAGTTGTCACCCTGGCATTGCATCAGAATAATTTCGCGTGTGAAGAAGTTTCTCTCCTAATCTGTAGCTGTACCAGCTCCCTGAGCGGTGATCCACAGGCACGAGGAGTGTACCAGCACCACGAAGTGTTTAACGACTACAAGCCAGAGGGGAGGAAGAACAGGATCTGCGTGGGGGCTGTTGGTAGTTCTGAGAAGTTAACAAAGAAGTGAAACTTCATTTTGGTCTTGGGTGTGGAGTCAGGGTGAACTATCTCTTCCTCCCTGGAGAAGGACAGCATGGCTCAACAGGGAACTTTGCAGCATGTAGTACGCGAGAGCTGCGTCTAATCTCTGCGCGTTTGAGATGATGAAAGTTTTGCTTCTGTTGCTTGTTTGAAGGGACCTGCTGGTGAAGGTAGAACTTGGTGGAGCCAGGGAGGATGCAGGAGGATGCGCAGTGGCAGCTAGAACTCGTCTTCCATCAGGAATCTACGTGGATCCCTACGAGCTGGCATCGCTGCAGCAGCACAATTTAACAAAGGTAACGACCCCAGAGCTCTGGCAGTTACGCACAAAGACCGCATGTGCGCAGGAAGTTGTGATCTCTCCTCATTATCTGGCTCGATGAACCAAGGTGATTAATTCCTTTTCCTGGAAGGAGATGCTGCACAGTATCATCTTTGTGACATCTCGTATCTCTCAGCTTGAGCAGCATCACCTGGTGCGGGGTGTTTTGTGCAATTTGTGTAGAAAACATTCTACACCTCAGTGTAAGGTGAGCCACTGCTCCTCTGCCCGGCCCTGGATGAACAGCTCTGGTAAAAGCTCATTCCGGCGGCGGAGACAGAAGGTTAAGCCCCACAGAAGAGGTGGTGGTGGGCTTGGAGTAGCGTGTGCACATCTGGGCTGAGTAGCTTCGCACCTTTGTTTTCATCAGAGCTTTCTGTGTTGCTTTCCAGTGTTTGCTTTGCGTTTTGGGTGGAGAGATGTGGTAAGGCAGGGGATTTAAGGTAACCTCCTCAGGTGCTTAGGTTGGGTAAAATGTACAGAGGCAAAGACTCTGGGCAGCTTGTGCTGTTGGGATGTTTGCAAGCGCGAGTGTGGCCGTGCTTGTAAGCGTCATTAAGCTAATGCCCATTAGATTTGGCTATAGGCATGGCTGCGCTGTAAACTTTACATACGTGAGAATGACTCATTGGAGAGAGACTGGAAAAGTTCTTCTGGAACAACTTTAAGGACAGAATTTCCAACCTGATCTTCCTGACCACGAAATCAGGCTTGGTGTTAGACAACAGAATGAGGAAATAGTTTTTCCTTCTGGTGCTGCAGTTGGCACCAGGCCACCACAGCAGACAGTGGCCTCTTAAATCCCAGAATCATACACAAAAAGTTCATTTTATTTTTTTTTCTCATTTTCATTTTTTTTTCCTGCATCCCGCCCTTGTGTCCATTCTGATCGTGACCACATGTGTATCTTTCTCCACTTGCAGGCAGTGTTAATTCCTGATGTCGTTGATGTGGAGGCTCCCGAGTACTTAGCCACAGATCTTCTTGTTCTCCTGTACCTGAACCCTGACCCTCGGTGCTCTCGCTGTTTTCAAGCTGCCTTGCCTGTGCACGGGCGGTACCACCGGCCAGCGGAAGAGAGCGAGGAAGTGTTGGTTGTTCTGAAGAGCCCAGAAGTACTGGTCTGCTGCTGTGACAGTGAGGTTCTTGTTACATGTTCCTTTGAGGGGAGAGGAATAACCGTGAGCTTGGAATCTGGTTCTGTGTTTGTCATCTGGAGATGGAGCTCTTGTGTGAGCATGAGGGAAAGACAGCAGCCCTGATAAAGATCACGTTGTCTTCCTCTTTGAGTGCTGCTGCTGCCTGACCAAAGACAGATTAATTGTCAATAGACTTCTTGGTGTTGCGCTGGTGCTGCTGTACGCTTGTACTGGAGGTGTTGGCAGTTGGTCTGTCGCAGTCCCGGCAGGGCCCAGTCGCTCAGACCGTGTTTTCACAGTGTTTCTCTTGGCAGCTGAAGCCATGCGTGGCAAATTTAATATTCACTATCAGCTATTTAGAGTAATCAAAAGTATTCTGCGGGTTTCTAGCACTTCCTTCCTGCATTCCCTATATATAAGGGAGGAATGTAGAAAACTGTGCCTGAAGGTTAGAATGGTTGGTGTCTCAGCCTCCTGTGAAAGAAGAACCCGATATCCACTGACAATGAATATTAAGCTATATGAACAATGAAATCCTCCTTTTTGCTGCAAATTGTATTTCCTTTCACAAAACCATTCTTGCTAGCTGCCAAGTCAAATGTGCTAATGATTCCCAGCTCCTTTGTCTTCAGTTGCACATTGGTTTTCTGGGATAAACTTCGGAGCAGGGAAAACTGTCTGGTCAATTGAAAAAGGGGTGTAAAATCTTCCCATTTTTCTGCCCCATTTACTACTTACGAGCAGGAAAACGTATTTATTACTAACATGAAAACATTTAAAGTATTGGGGGAGAGTTCCTGCCTGTCCCAACAGGAGGCCAACAAGGAGAAATGGAAGAATGACTTCTGTGTTTTGGGGGAAGAGAAATTATAAGTATATGGCTACAGTTGAGGGTTCTGCAGGCCAGTGATGAATTCTTTGCTCTGTTAAGGCCAGAAGGGCCAAGATACCACACGGGTGAGAGTCCTCCTTGGGTACCCAGTGTATCAGAAAGGGAAGAGTTGCAAAGGTCGTGAAAAGGAGTGCCCAGCGCTGCATTGTGCAGCGTGCAGGTTAGCTGGCACGTTGTTGTCAGTGCTGTTTCACCTGTTGGCTTTTAGGGAGTAGATTCTGTCTCGCTGTTGTGAAGGAAAGATACCTCACTTGGAAAAGTATTGTAGGCTGTATTGCTTCATCCCGTCTGGATCCTGCTGATGCATTCATGTCTTCCGTAGATCACCTCTCAGCAGAGTGTTGGAAGCCTGCTGAAGTGGAAGCTCCCTGTCCAGGAAAAAATGTCAGCCCTTGTCAGTGGTACAGCGTAATGCACAAACCTGTGAGTTCTTGTTGGAATTCTTGGTTCTCTCTTTTTTTTTTCTCTGTGACTGGCAACTTCCATAGCACAGGAACTAATCAGTAAAAGACTATCTGTGTGATTCCCCCTTAGGGAGGCCCCCTTCTTCCTTTCTGACCGGCCTTCATCAGGTGTTCTCCTGGCCTTCTGACATGCTGGTACTCACTCTGTGCTCTTCTCTTCCTTTTTTTGGGGCTGCTGTCCTCACCCTTTTTTTTTTTTTTTTTTCCTTAAGAGTTTACTTGGAATTCTAGGATATAATTGGCACTGGTCAAATGAAGAAAAGTCTTTATGACATAGGTGCTTCAGAGGAGTGGCAAAGTGGAAAACTACTTTATGATTTTAACTAACGGAGGGATAAAGCCTCAAAGACTGAAGGAACATCATCTTAAAAAAAGGCCACTCTGTTTGTTTGGTTGTTATCTGATTGGCTAAGTATCTAGCAAAAGATGAAGTTTCTTTATTCTGTGTTCAAAACGAAGGAAAGCTGGAACTTTAGTGTGGTCAACAACTGCCTTCGATACTTGAAAGGGTTGCAGTAGCATAGAGATTCAGAAATAAGACTAATTTGTCTCGTAACAGATCTGTTGTTTTTGTAACACACATGTCTTCCTATATTTAAGATACCTGCAGACATCTGGGATATCTGCAGCTCTTGTCCAAAAACATTTTGGAGCTTCCTGCATCACAGAGAAACCAAATAGTTAGCCTTGGAGACAACTGGCTCCTCGGTCATCTGTGAAATGCTCATTCTGAGAGCTGCTCTCTTCAGTGCTGTATTACAAACATTTCTGTGAGGGCAAACCTGCAGAGGATATAAATGGCTACCATTTAAAATGCTAGCAGATAAATTTATTGAGCTTTGTACTGCAGGGCAAGCTGGCACTCTGCTGTAAATTGAAAGGTTGTGGCTAGTTAAATAGTGACCTGGTTACTAATCCTCTAAGCTGCAGTCAAAAAGCAATAGCTTGTTAAATGTGTGTAATCCACTTCTTTTTCTTTGTAGGCATATGAGGAATCAGTTCTGCAGGTTCCAGTGGGGCTCAGGCAACACAGTTCCTTCGTGTGTGTTGTGACTCTTCTTGTCACGGTGCTCTGTTCCAGTCTGATTCTTGCAGCTGTGTGCAACAACAGACACTTCTCCCTGTGACCTGCTCAGAATAAAGAAATACAGAATGACTGACCTCCATCCAGCAAAACTCGCTGAATCAGCTTCCTTAAATGAATCCTACTCTACTGCTATTTAAATATTGATATTGTGCAAGGGTCCTGTAATGGGCCTAATTCTTACAAACACCTTTCACACACCAGAAGACTGTTTCAGTGCGTTGTTGAGAGACAAAAGCAGATGGAGGGTAGGAATAGCGCTGCAGAAAGCTGAAAGGACTGCCACAGGCAATGCAGCAAGAGTCAGGAGTAGAGTCTCGGTCTCCGATTCCCTGCCCCTGACCCAGAGCCTGCTTTGACTACAGTGCTGCCTCTTGCAGAGGTGTTGGGATTTCTTGAATTTAAACCAACAGACTTGGGGATTGGTTATTAAGGGTATGAAAAACATTATCTAGTCATTAAAGTTTCTGAATTTTAAGCTTGTTGTCCAGATGGGTTATGTATGAATTTGTGAAGAGACATTCTGTGCTTGCCTGTGACAGGAGAAGGCTTAAATAATCTCTCACTTTCTAATAACTGGGAGGGATTAGCTGGTCTTGGCTGAATTAGTCAAGAGTTGAAAGAGTTTAGAAAATTTGAAAGAAATTTCACCCTATTTCAGAAGCCGAAAGAGCAACCCTTGGAAGAGGAAAGCTGGTAAAAAGATACTAACTAGAAGCAAATATTTAGAAGACTTGCATTCAGCCATCAGACCAGTTGATAAATACGAGGAAGTGGAGGGGAGATTATCTAATGGAAAACCTGAGTTGCTCTGGACTGACAGAAGAGCTTGGTTGCTGTTTCTCGTTGTCAGTAGGTGGCATTGTGACCTTATGGTAACTCCTGGGGACTGTTGGTGGAGAAAATAGATTTTATTCTCTCTAAACTGAGAGTAAGTTATAAAAGCAGGTGATTTTGGGGAGTATGTGTGTGTGAAGGGGATGAACGAAAATGCTGGTTTTCAAATTCTGTCCTCCTTTTGAGGGCTCTGTGTGCAGCTGAGACTTCTTATCATCAGAATTGGCCTTTCATTGCTGTCCAGCTGTAGCTTCAGGATCCCTTGGGCATCTTTCTTCTGCTTCTGCTGGAATTAACAGAGAGCTCGTCTTGTGACTTCGCCCACGACAGGTTGGCAAGTGCTCTGACACTGGGCTCTTGTTTTCCCTTGACTGTGCTGAATGATGATGGCTGTGCCAGTACTTCTTCCGCTACCTCAGAGGAGTCATGCACTGCATCTGCTTGGGGGAAGGGAGAAACTAAAGGAGAACAATAGCAGAGGGATTTGTCGGCCTGTTTAACCACATCAGCCCAGCAGGGCTGTGGACCAGCATTGTGGTGCTTGTCTCCAAGTGGGATTTTTTTAATTCCCAGCGTTGAGTTTGTTCTTGTGCTCTCTCTCAGGCAGGTAAGTAATTGTGTGTTGCAGTCTGACTCTTGGAATCTGACATCCCAGATTGTCACTCAGCCCTGCTGAGTCTCCCCAGGTCTTTATCGCCTCAAAGCTCCCAGATAACATCAAATAATACCAGTTGAAAATCACAGGTTGAATTCCTTAGCTAAAGCAAGCTGCCTGATATCACAGCCTAGTGAAAGGAAATGGTAATATCCTTTGTACAAACAAGGAAGAATACTGCAAGTACCAAAAATATCTAAGTGGATGATTTGGAAATCTGTACAAGTGAGGATGTGAGAATGGAAACCCACATTAGTGGTAAGATGTTGTAGGAGAAACTGAGGCAGGAGGGGGTTTGAATTACAGGGGGCTTTGCACTGTCAGTACTAAACAATTCGTTGACTTAAGAACAGTTTAAACATGCACGGATCAGTTTGGTTGGCACGTGGCTCACTAAGTGTATCTAAAATTCCTCAGGATCCCACCGATAAGCTTTTCAGCTGAACCCGAGTAATACTGATACTGATTAATGTAAAATACGAGAGAAATTGCAGAACTTCTCAATGGATGTTTCTTGTTACGGTACATCGCAAATATTTGCTGTTTTTAAATCCATAGCGTTTGTACTATAGAGTAGACAAGTTTTTCTCTAAAAGCTGTCAATAAGCCTAACAACTACTGCAGTGTTAAGTATGAAGGAATTTGCCAGTTAAACTTTCTCTCCCATGCCAGAAATGACTGTCATTGAGCAAGCACTGCATTGAGCAAGCATGCCCTGATGAAATGAGGTGGCTATGAGTTCTCAGCAAGAGAACAGAGATACAAGGGTTGGACACAAACATACCCATCCTTAATGTGCTGAATCAGAGCAATGAAAGAAAAGGGGCAAGGCTGTTAAAGGCCATGTTAGGAGATCACAAATCAATCTAAATTCAAAATCAAATAAATTCTACATCACAAATTAATGGGTATAACAAAACCAAACCAACCCAACCCTCCTGGTTTGTTTAAAAAGATGTGTCTGGGGAGGGAGATAGAAAAATGGGAGAGGGGTAAGGATTCTGAAAACGGTTTGGAGCACGAGCTGAGTGGGTTGAGGGGTACAAGGCTGAAGCAGCAAGGAGAAGTAAGGTTACCCTATAGGGAAGGAAAGTAGAGCTGAGGGAAGCGTGAAGTTCAGAAATCTGCTGTGCTTTCTTGAGAGGTACGTGCAGAGATGAATTAGCAAGAGCTTGGTCCTGGGAGGATCAAATACAGAGTTGAGTCAGAATGGGAAAGTAACAAAGCAATATGCAAAGAGAAGTGAAGACAAATGCCTTGCCCGCAGTAGGAAGCAGAGCAGAGCAGTCCCCAGCAGCCACAGCAGGGTCACTTTGGAGTACTGTTCCTGGAAGAATTAGGCTGAAATAAGGTCCATAGGGGCAAGTTTTCTGTGACCATTGGGTCTGCAGTAATTCTGTGGAAAGTAAGAGAGAGGATAGCCAGCAAATGTTGTCTGAAAGCAACAGAAGCTGGAAAGTCTGATTGGCACTCTTTGTGCCTGGACCTGCATGGAGGTGTGAGGCCTCAGTGGCAGCCTGCTACATTCCCCCAAGACCCTTTTGAACAGGAGCTGCATGCTGCATGTCCTTCTGAAAGAAAAAATCAGATGTTGCCTCAAACCTGGACTGACAGAGGAGGTGAGGTCCAGGCTGCAGGGCAGGTGGATGCTTGGGGAAGATTGAATGTATCACAGGAATTTAGTGGGAGAAGTCTTGAGAGCACACACGCTGCTTTCTCATCTCTGTTACTACTGCATCTCTTGGAACCTGGGCATCAGAGCAGTGGCTTAGGTTGCTGATGGGAAGAAGTGGCAGCACAGAAAACTGCCCTGTGTCCTGCTGCTGTAGCTAAGGCGTGCTGCTTTCACCACTAACGCTGAACTCGGAGCTGTGTGGACTTCTGGAAGTGAGAAGTTGGTGGGAAAAGGGTTCATTTGTTGTCAGCTGTATTGAACTAGCCCCTTCCAGTAACTTCGGGGCAAGAGGAAAAGCGAGCATAGCGCAGAGCAGGAACGTGAAATGTGACCAAGACCTTGGTGCTCTTAGCAGCTTTCCTAACCCACTGGGTGCAGGGCGGGCTGCCTCCCCCCAGCCCCGCTACCTCAGTGAGCTGGGGCCAACACAGCACGAAGCCCCGGCGCTGTACTGAACTAGTTTTCCTCACAAAGCGAAGCATGGAGGAAATAATCTCAAATTTAAATGCCAGAAGATGGAAGCGAGGGGTGAAGAAGAGCCAGTTGGAAAGTGGTCTGCCTTTGTTTTTTCTTAAGGTGGTGGGCTTTTGCCCCTGCAGCTCACTATGGCCCACCACCCTAGAAAAAAAAAAAAAATGATGTTATATGTATAAAGCTTAGATGACATGACGCCAAAACAGCAC
>NW_010132432.1:0-8696 GCF_000699245.1 Pterocles gutturalis
TATAATAATATATAATAATAAATACAGTTAACACAATAGGCACGAAAAACATTCAAAAACATCTGCAAGAGACATAGGGTGAACACACTAACCCTGTCATGAATTATAATCCATCTTCACTGTTAGCTCAAAGATAGTATTTGAGTATGACTTCTGACAAAGTTCCTCTTGGAAGACGCATTAAGAGGTGTTAGTGATGGATGAAAGACAAAGAAAAAAAACAAAACCAAACAGGAGGTGAGCTGTAACAGAATAAAACTCTATAACCAGCTTTTCTGTTCATATACATCAGGTTCAAACAATGAAATCTTAGTCCAGCTAGAATGTTGTGTCTAAGGATGCAGGTGAAAGAGCTATTCATTTCCACACATGATATAGTAAGCCCAAAGGAAAAAACGAAGCAACATTCTCCTAGATTAAAAATACCAACAGAAAGCAAGCTGCAAACTCAGATAATAAGCATAAATTAAATTCATTGTATATGTTTTATATAAATATAAAGTACATATCAAAACTGTTAAGTCGAAGAAGGCAATGTGGGTAAAAACCTCAGTTCTGGCCAATCTCACTTGGTAGCAACACTGAGGAGATGCTAAGCATAGTTCAGAGATCTGCCTGTCATTACTTCTTCAAATTCAAACTATTTGTATTTTTTTCTTATTGCTTATAGGTCCTCAGAATGTAAAAGCACAAGTAGAAACCAAGCACTTTCAAGAGCTGCAATAATATTCTTCCAAACACATTTATGATTTTGTTTAACATTCCTTAAACAATTTAATGGTAATTGAAAAGTAGCTTTAATTTTTAAAGAGTGTGCAGACTTAGCTGATAGAATTCCCTGAAGGCATGTGAGAAAAAGCACAAATGACAATGTCAAATAAATTACCTCCCCTCCACATATCTGTTGTCAGTGTCAACAAGTACTATATTCTGAATACAAAACAAAGGTACCAAAAAAGATTGTCCTGCTCTTTGCCTCTTAAAAACAAATGCTGATTCATAAAGCAGGAGTAAAGTTCATTTTCCTACAAAGATATGTATTTATGGAAAAATATAATTTTCCAGTATTCACAACTCATCATAATCAATATTAGTAATCTGCCTGTTGAACATATCTTACATATCTTATGATCAATATCTTACAATTCAAACACTCATATCATCAAATCCATCTTAAAATTATAACACATAGGTAGGTTGTACTTTACAAAAGTTGTTGCAATATTTTTAAAACCTCTTTAGAATTATTGCATCTTAGAGGATTTCAGAGTGCCTTTCATTTTACTTTTATTAGTGACATTTTAGGAAAAAGTTTATGTTGAAAAGAAGCCTAGAAAAGCAAGTATTTTTTTAAGCCAGATATGCTGTAATTTTTAGATTGATGCTATCTAATCAAATCCTTACTTGTCTACTCCAGGAAATGGACACCATGTGTCAAATAACAAGTTTTTTTGAAAGAATGTGCAGCATTTTCAGGGCTGGGTTTCAGAAACATTAGATCTCTGAACAGTGCAGTTGTCGAACAGTCCACAGGTGTTTCACAAGAATTTCAATGGAAACTGTGGTATTTATTTATACATTCCACTGCTGCACTGGAAACCCAAACACAGCAGCTTTGAGCAGCTATAAAGCTAACAAACAGTTTGACATCTGCATTAAATGATATGGAGACAATAAACCAAAATAATGCATACACACAGACTTTTTCAATCTTTAAATTATTTTAATGCCCCTTTAACAGAGAAGTCTTCTTTGGCTGCAGAGACTGGCAATCTGATATAATTCCATTACAATATTAGTAATAATGAAAACCCCAAACTGACTTTGGCTTTCACAACTGGTTTCCATTACTTCTGAATTTCATCTCAAAATCAGCTTTGACAAAACAATTTCATTTCACACTACAAAGGAGGTTATGGTTTACACAATCTACGTAATTTGTTACATTAGCTGCTCTGAATAGCAGTGACATAAAGGGCAGAAGTTGTCTTGGAAAATCTAAGTTATTAAGTAATTACTTAAGATTTAACGCAGCCTCGATGCAGGATTGTTTTCACAGTATAGTGCTTGCATTACCAGTGAACCTGATGACCATAACTAACATTTACATTAGATATCCTTATTTTATACCACATTTCATCGTAGCTTTACAAAGACTTGCGGGGTTAGCCCCATTCTACAAACATAAAAAAGCTTTGGCACAAAATGGCTTGTTCAGTCACTCAGAAAGGTACCAGCATAACATGAACCGAAGCAGCACACCCAGTCTCACTTCACAACTTTTTGGTTATTTTTCTAAAGTCATCACAGAGAACCCATACCAGCAGCACCCGGAATTCATTATATAGAAGACACATTTTGTATCTTTTCCAGTTCACAATATTTCCTGTTGGGAAGACTGCTGATTCCCCCTCAAGGCCACAGAAAGATTATTTTGAAGATAAATCCACTAGTTATCTTTCAGGTGCACTGCTATACAGAATCAGCAGACACAAATTTTTGTAAATGTACCTACAAAAATCAAACAACTTGTCCCATACACACTGAAAATTTTCTACAAGTATGAGCATCATTAGAAGAACTGGAAGTTACAGCATGCAGCAGATAAACACAAAAGCCATGGGACCAGAGGGACCTAAGACATACAAGGAGACTGAATTTTCCCACACTAGTTCTGCCAGAGTGCATACACTCTGGGTCACATAACATGATCATGGCAGCATCCTCTCGGTGTTATCACAGGGAAATTATCAACCCCCATTTTCTGGGGGTGAAACCTAACGAGAAGAGTCAATGGGAAGGGCTCTCCAGAGCACCTTGCAGAATGAAGGGGATTGCTGCCAACAGGGGCCTGCAACTCATAAGGTGGTAGAGGAGAATTTGGAGATACAATAAGGCTGATAATGAGATTTTTAAAGGAAAAAAAAAAAAAAAGACACGCAAAAGGGGCGGTGAAAGTGGTTCAAGAAGGAACAAGCATGGGAAAATACAGGGCAAAAAGGGGCCAGTTTTAAACAGATGACTGCTGAGTACGCTTGTCCAGCAATGCTCTGCATTCTATTGCCACAGTCTACCCCATCTTCTTACTAAACTACACTTCTAGATATTTGCCTAGGTGAAGGGACTCTCTTCTGAATGCATAAGTGTGTATGGAAGTGTATCTGCCAGCAGCTGGAGCTGGACCACACAAAGCTCATAGGTCCCAGGTACTTGATGTGCCAGGAAGCAGAGGTCAGAGCCCACGCGTACTGCCTGGGTACGTACAACAGTGATCGCTAGCAAACACCAAGCTGGACCAGCAGGATGAGAGGCTTGGGAGCCAAGTATTGGAGCAGCCATGAGTCTGGGACAGATACCACAGAGACCAAAGGGTCTGAGATTTGGCTACTGGAGGGACCAAGAAGTCCAAGTGAGTTACTGGAGAGACCAGGACACCTCAGGGTTGGCTACTGGTAAGACTAGCTACCAGAGAAACACGTTCATATCTATGCATCTCTTGTGCACAAGCCAACTGCGAGACAGTGGGTCCAAGAGCCAGCTACTAAGTAGACCAAGTGTCTGAAACCAATTACTGGAGGGATCTATAGTGTGTTTACCTGTGGGAGTGCAGGTCTGAGTACTGGCCTGGGAGCTGTGGGCCTTTGTGGTTCACATGCCCACATGCCAGTAGCTGGAGTGTTCAACAAATCAACGAGACAGCTACTGAATAGACTGAGTGCATAAGATCAGTTACTGGAGGGATCTATAGTCTCTGTGTGTGTGTATGTATCTATGTACAGATATACAAACATTAATTTTCCACAAGCAGCCTTTCACGCTGGTCAGCCAGAAATGGGAACAAGATGCGTCCACTGGCATTCCTTGTGTTTGTACGAGTGCTGTGTTGGCCTGTGTTACCAGCCATATATATGCATTGTACCTATGCATGCCTATATGGGAATAGGTGCTCAGTCTCACTGTTGGCTGGACCTCGGACATGGAGCTATGGCAGCTTTGCTTCTATCGGGCTTCCAGATTTAGCAGCTCTTATCACAAACAAATATAACTTTGTTAAAGCTTTCTGAATTATAATTCCAATCATTATGGAAGCAAGCTGATAAGCGGTCATGAATTGCTCTTTTAAAACTCCACTCATTACACAAAGTATCATCAATTAAATGAAACCTAAAACAAAGAGAAAGATCATTATCAATGTAATTATTTATGAGGAAACAACAGTCAATTAACTGTAAGACAGATGTTGAAATGCCTGAGCTGTCCCCAAGAGGAGTGATTTTCATCCACCAGTGTTAGTAACCCAGTTCCAGTGCAATACTTTCAAGATGTACTCAGCTCCTGAGGTCATACACCCGCATTCACACGACGCAGAACATCCCTGCACTATGTCTGTGGTCAGGGCACACAGAAGAGTGGGAAATGAAGATGCTAAACCCCACAGAATCCATCACAAGTCCATCAAAGTGCATTTGCTGCAGTTCAGACACTTCAGTACCTTTGCAGTGCCTACTACCTAGCTTTTCAGAGTAATATTCATTAGCGGGGTAACAAATGAGTAAGTGCACATACGTGAATGAACAGAGCCTGTTCTGCTCTGATGCTACACTAGAGTCAGCAACCCACGCTTGAACCTTGAGTGCCCACTGGAGACACTGAAGAAAACAGCTCAGATCTTGCACTGAAGAAAAGAAACCCTCATGAATATGAATTCTGAAAAATATTAATCCACTCAGAACGGTTAGCATTCTCTGCATGAGGCCAACAAGGTCTCCAAATTACAATGCTTTTCCACTATTTAGGGTATCTCGATTCTTGTCTTGATATTACTCTGGATTAAGGTAAATTGGCTACAGTACTCTTCTGAAAGACACACCTGAATAGTGGCACTACCAACTGGCTTCTAAAACATCAACTTTTTTCCTTTTCTATTAAAAAAACCCTCATTTTATGTTTGTTTCTTTCACTCTCCACCCAGTACAACACCAAATAATGCCACCATTGCATGACTCTTGTATTAGTATTTCATAAAAGTTTGGTAAGTAGCGTATCACTCATAAGCTTTAAAATTCTCTTATGATACATGGCAGTAAATAAGAAAGAGCATCTTACCAGCTTTGAGTGTATTTAGTGTTTTCATTTCCACCTTGCTACACTTGTTAACGCTGAAACATGCTTTTGTAGTCTTTACTTTTCCAGTTGACTCCACAGACTGTGTAAAATTTGTACTTTGATTCTGGACATATATTTCAGAAAACAATGAAGCATTTCCCTCTTTTTCACCTATCTGCAAAAGAGAAACAAGTTCACAATTGTGTTTCCTTCATGCAGTTGAAGAGAAACGGAGAAGAGAGCGACAAGAAGGGATCCTAATAGATGCTAATCCTCGTTATCAAACTACCTACATAAACATATGTCCCTACACAAATGTATGCATCCCACTGTTCACAACAAAAAGCACATGCATACAATACATGACATTCCATTACTAAGTATCTTGGGTTTTTAACTGCTTTTGCCAAAGCATTCCAAACATCTGAATCCCACAAAGCCTACAGCAAGATGCAATCCATACCTCAGCTACACTGAGAATTGTATTTGGGCTTAACACCAATTACTTTATTTGAACATTTTTCCACATCCACTTCACAGAGTGAGAGAAACCCACCCGAGAAGCACGATCAAATGTACTAAGAACAAAGGTGTCAAAATCTATTCTGAACAGACCGATTATTTTAGCAGGGATTGTTTGTGGTGAGCTCAGATGTTATCTTTTACTAACAACACTGTACAAGCAAATATACTTTTTAGTGCAATGTTCAGTTTACCTCCTTTAATTTCATTTCTTGGTCCATCTCCTTAGTTTCATTCTTGAGACAAACTGTGATACTTTTTCCTGGTGGTATAAACCTTGGCTTTTTGGCTCCATTTCCCAGCACTTGACTCGGAGCTGCTGATCGCCTCATATTTAATTGTACTGCTCTGGAGGGTGGAGAGGAAGGAAGGAAGCAGACAAAGACAGCAGTAGTCAGAATAGGCTTTAAATATAAAAATATATCCATAGATAACAGTATAAGCACTATTTTAAAACAAAATAAAAGATAGCATAAAAGATTTCCAAATAAGTCTTAATTCACAAGCATAATACAACTTAAGAAAAAGTAGTATCAGTCCAATGCATTGTTTAAGTACTCAGAAAGACCAACCACAGCAAATTCTGCAGTTGAACACTTTCTTTTTCATTTGAAAAGCCAATAACACAGTTCTCAATAGCAAAAAACGCTCTGGAAATGCACAATGTAGGGCTTCTTAACAAACTTACACCAGTTTATTAAAAGAAAGACAATTTGAAACAGAAATAACTACTCTAAATGTTTAAAACATAATTTTGAAAAGTCCATTAGTGCACAATGAACAATAAATGCTGAAGGTATGTTTCATATCTGAGAGTTGTATTTTGCAATAAACAGACAATTATATTGGTAATTCAGATTCACTATAATAAGATTAGAATTTAGCAGAAAATAATCTCAAAATTACAGTGGAGATTACCACTCCATGTTATGTCCACTTGAACAGTGGAAGAAACATATTTTAGGTTTTTTGCTCAAAATATAAGACCATTATTCCACTAAACAACATCAGGACAAAACCAAACGTACACCGATGTTGATATGGCAAAGCATACTTGCAACCACTAGAATGACAAGTTATAATCTTAATACTTCAAAGCAGAAGAAACAAAACAAGAAAAGAAAAATTCAACAGGGTAACCCTGCAGCTGGAATGACAAAGACAAGCATGGTACAGCAACTTATGGAATACACTTTGGTTTGGTCTCCATTCATACATTGTTTATTTTAATTGACTCTGAGGTAAAAATAAGCCATAATATGGATTACAGACACAAACTTCTTTACCTCTCTATCCTCTTGAAATCATGTTTGCACCCTATTGCAACAGCCAGTGTGTTTCTGCACTTTTTTGACTCTACTCTGCACTCCAGTGGCTTACTAGGGCACAACAACCTTTCTTTCCAAGATTGGCACAGTAGTAACGGAGCACTGTTAGAATACTTTGCAAACATGCAGACACTGACAGGAGTGCCATGTCTTCTATATCTGAACAGTTAGCATACATATGATGCTGTTGCTGGATGTAAACCTTAATGGCAAAAGAGCCTGAACTGGTATCACTTCCATTGTGGCTGCTACTAAAAATACAAGGAAAGTGGTGTCTGGCTGTTGTCAACAGAAGTTCATGTCAGTTAGGCCAACTTGACAACAGCATTAGCACATGAACTTCAGTTAACCCTGTTCAATGAGGAAGTGGCCTTGTTGCTCTAACAGGAGCAGCTACAACGTAAACAACTGGCAGCCACTAGGAAACCTACAAAGGTGTCCAGAACCTTCCAGTGGAGCTGACTTCGAGTGCCAGCTGACCACAGCCAGCTTCAGGTGCCACGTGCGTTTGAAGAAGTTCTCTACCCAAGGCTATAATGGCATGGTGACACTTGGGAAGACAACCCAGGACACCCCACGACTCTACTTAAGGACTATGCATACCATGTCCAGAGCTTGTCACATCTCCCATGGAACAGGGGAGTTGTGCAATTCAGAAATCGCACATACCTTTGATTAAAGTGTATTAGTTTCTGTTTAGACTTTGCACCATCATTTGGTCTTAAACCACAAAACCAGACTCATTAAGAGATCTGTTAATTACAAAGGCATTTAAAGATATGACCCTTGATAACTCAGTAACTTCATTCCTGTTAAATTTCAGGACATATAAGAACATTACCTGTATTACCTACTTGCAGCTACAACAGCTGCTAGGGTTTTGTGGTTTTTTTTAAATGTAATATTGCTTCCAGCAATATATATATCTTTTTTTCTCCAGGTTGTCAAAATATAAGCTTGTATAAAATATAATAAGAGGTTTATATTTTATATTTTTACAGTATGATACAGAAAAGAGACCATATGGATGTGCAACAACTGCTTAATGCTGGATCTTTCAGATGGGATCAGAGTAGGCATAGCTAGGACAAGGAACAGCTCCTCTGTACAACTAATTCATTGACAAGCAAACATGCCCTTTCCTCCACCGATCTGTTGAATCACCCTGCACTTGCAATACTGTTAGGTACAGCTGCAGGGAAACAGCTGGAGGTAACGAGAAGAGCACCACTCTTGCCCTTTATTAGCAACCTAGCTTGACCAGATGAAGCGTACCATGAAACCACATCCTGAAACATCTGAGGAACACATCTGGTTTTGCAAGGGCTGAATTCAGTAGTACTTTTCACTTTAACAGCTGCATTAAAATGAAATACATATACAGAGAATATTTCAAAATTTTACACATTCAACTCAACACAGTACGCACAGAGCCATGCTAAAGGCAGTGACATGGGTCATCTTAGCGCAAACGGGACAGCACAAAGAGCACAAGCTCTCCTGAACGTCTGAAGAGACATTCCCGGCACAGGTGACCAGAGATGCCACACACAGGAGTAACTTTGACTCAAACTGCAGGCAGCGAGTGCATCGCCTTGGAAATCAATATTAGTGAAAAACCACTTCAAAGGAGGATGAAACGTGAGGATTTGGAGCAGTTCCAAGCAGCAATGCTATTCAAACTGCGATTAGCCCGGCCCCTGGCCTGGCCCACCTCACCTCACCTCACCTCACCTCACC